>NC_092205.1:100295078-100402098 GCF_043381705.1 Parasteatoda tepidariorum
CTTTTTTGAGCACACGACTTTGCAAGTTATTTTTTAACGTATTGTCATCCAACAACAAAAATATTTAAATACACTTTCTTGAAGTGATTTTTCTCAAACTTTAAGAAAATCAACATTAAAATATAAAATTTTTTGTTTTTGACATAAAAAAAATTCATTTTTTGAAAAAAAACAACTTTTTTTTGCAATTTGGACATCTTTGATTCTTTTTATATTTCGACAGTGTGAAATATAATCAATAATGATATTAATTCCAAATTTTTGGAATGGTAAGACCCTTTGTTCGAAAGATATAAACAAAACAGTGACGGCGCGCACGCCTCGCTCTAGTTTAGTAGGTAGCGGATGAGTTTGAGAACAGTCGAGCCATATTCTACATACATACATACGGAGCCATATTCTACATTTATATTTTAATGTTGATTTTCTTAAAGTTTGAGAAAAATCACTTCAAGAAAGTGTATTTAAATATTTTTGTTGTTGGATGGCAATACGTTAAAAAATAACTTGCCAAGTCGTGTGCTCAGAAAAGCAAAATTTTCAAAAATTCGTATAGTCAAAAATATGCAATTTAAACAAAAACGCAAAAATACGTGTCGATTTATTTTCAAAAAAAAACAATAAAAAAAAATTATATCATTTTTGTATCATAGGTGTAAATTTTGTATGGATTGCCCCATATACATAATTAAAATCATTGATAGCGCAAATATGCTTCTTTTTTAAAAAATCGTTGTTTTGTTTATCAATAGACAATGTAAAACAAATTAGTGAATTCATAGATAAAATAGGGACCAGCTTTTAGTAAAAATGGCACCTAGAAATTTGAAATCCTAAGGAACTTAGTAATTTTCAAAGTCTAGAGGAATCACTGAATATAGATTCGAGTTTAAAGCATTTGCAATTATCTAAACTGTCATTTTCCCTCCTTAATTTCTGACTCTAAACTAGTAACCGTGAAAAAAAAAATATTTCGTAAGATCGAGCGTCACGCTTTGACGAATGAACCTAATTCACGAACATAAATCCCCCTTGTTAACGGTTTTAGATTACATGAGCGATAGTGGGCCGCTGACATATTATAGTCTCTCAAAAGAGAGAGTTATGGCCCAAATGCTATTTCAAGGTGAACAGTGTCACTCATTAATGCATTCTTAGAGTTCACATGTGTCACTTGACACTTAAAACATTTAGAAATATTTTACGAATCATTACATAAAAAAACAAGATTCGAATAACGTCACATTAATGAGATCATATTTTAAAGGTGAAATATACTGTTGCAATTTGACTTATTTATTAAGTTCATCCTTTTTTCTTCTTTATTGTTTAAAGATATTTTTAAAAATTAGTTGGAAAATGTTTAAATTAGACAACAAAGAAAAATTTATTTATTTATATTTTTTTGCCCAATTTTTGATACACAAAAGATATTAATAATTGTGTGAATGGATCATCATGATGAAATGAAGAAAAAAAATCGAAATATAACTAAAGAAAAAAAGGCGTAAGCTTTTAAAAATATTTTACGAACCAATACATAAAAGAGATTTGAAAAACGAGACATTAGTAAGATCATATTTTAAAGGTGAAATATGCTGTTGCAATTTGATTGATTAATTAAATTCATTTTTTAAAAAAAAATTCTTAAACATTACTGCGAAATTTTTTTAATTAAATAACAAAGAAAAACTTATTATTGTTTTTGCCCAATTTTGATAGACAAGCAATATTAATAATTGTGGGAGCAGATCAGCATATTGAAATGAAGAAAAAAAATCGAAATATAACTAAATGAAGAAAAAAAAAGCGTAAGCTTTTAAAAAATTATTTTTCGAACTAATACATAAAAGAGATTGGAAAAACGAGATATTATTTGTTGTTATAATATAATTTATAATGTTACAATTTGATTGTTTTATCGAATTCTTTCCCTTCTTTTTTGTTTAAAAATAGTTAAAAAGTATTTTGAAAATTTTTTAATTAAATAACAAATTTTTTTAAAAAAATGATTTTTTTGGAGCAATTTTCGTTAAAAAAACAATATTAAGGATTATGTGAGCAGGTCCAGATGATGGAATGCAAAAAAAAAGAAGGAAAATGCAATTGATTAGCCCGAAATCAAACGCTATTTAATCGGAAGAAATATAAGTGATTAGCGAAGAAATATAAGCTTAATTAAATAAAAGGGAAATGAAACATATTTTTAAAAAAATATAAATGTATATAATTGAAAAGAAGAAAAAAAATTCTAAATAACAAAACGAAATCTAAATCTTATTGAATGGAAAAAATAATAGGAATGATTTTAAAAAATGTGAATATAATTGATTCATAAAAATTAAAAAAATCTTAACATAAATGAGTGATGAAAAATCTAACTGTGCGAAAATATCTAAATGTAAATCTGAATGATGAAAAAATCGTTTTCTAGACCTCAAATTTTTCAGAATGATTTGAAACTGCGACTTCATACAAAGCTTTCTGAGTCATTCCAGCTATATAAAGTCAAATAACATTTAAATTAAACAGAATTCGTTTAATTTTAACATCATTGATGTGCTTATATGTCTTGATGGTAACTAATTGTTGTAATAACATATTTATAAATGTTAGATCCTTCCCTTTGTATAATTATATTTGTTAAAATTTATTTCTTCACTTTGGGGCTAGGCTTCGCAATAATTGTTGTTACAGGGCAGGTCTACAAAAGTTAAAATTATTCTCTTAGCATATATGTACTGAAAAGAATTCTGTTTGCTTACACTTTCCACTTCCAAATATTATTATCTATTAGTAATTATAAATATTTAGATCTATTGGTGAACAGAAGTAATTTTTCTAAGCAATCATTTGTTTAAAATAAAATTTATAGTGTTATAACATTTTATAGCTCAAACAAATTTGGTGAATTCGCATCCGTCATTTAATATTTTCGCTTATTGCATCATATTGTGCATGAAGCTGATCGTTAAGTTCTAAATCTATTAACACATCTCTTTGACTGTAATTTATAACAGTAACATTAATGTTACTTGAAATTGAAAGAACTGATGATGTTGGAATTGATAATGTTAATTGCAATTGAAAGAGAACTACAATAAGAGCTCAATCTAACTGGTGGCATATTTCGGTAAATTTACAGTCAAAATGATAAGATATTCATTAAGTATGTTTTTAATGAGTTGAAGACTAACCATTCTTTGACAAAAACATTTTTGCCCTTTAAATGAAAAAAAAAAAGAAGTTTAAAGGGAAGACATTTTTATTTAGTTCTAGCATCAATGATGCAGAAAATCGGGAAAATTTTAAAACTTTATTCTTATAAAGTAATGTGTGGGCGTCCATTGGCTAAGTTTTCTTCTTCCTCGCAGAAGAAAAAGAATGCTTTCCTGATTACTCACTATTAAATTCCCTTTCATCATTTCATTCTTCTTGCGTTTTGGAAAGTTTTTCAAACATTTCTGTCTTTCATTAAGTACTTAATTCAGTGTAATATACAAACGGTAGGAAAAAGCAGTTTACTCTCGCTTATAACGGCTGTATCGACAATTTCATCCGCTATTATGAAATGTCGTTGTAACGGACATTTAATGTAATATTAAAAATTGCTCGTATTTAAACATAAAAACATTATATTATAACCGTCGTTGAACAGCCGACTCAATTTTATGGGTTTACGACAACTAATGTTCAACTCAGTAGCCTTGTCATTTTGAACCCAATCCAGAAGACAAGGGAACTCCCGGATCCAGTATTGGGAGAAATTATGCCTTCTTGGAGGACTTTTTGATGGAGCTAACCAGGATTTGCGTTACATGGAGAGGAAGACCACGAATAACCTCCCACGGCTAGCCTGACGGCAAGGGAACTCTCACCCACGATCCGTCTACCACTGAAGATATTTTACAGAAATATGAATTGAATGAAGAAAAAAAATCGAAACTAAAATCTGAAAAATCTTTTCATAAAAATGATCTAATATCAAAATCATAACTATTCTTTCAAAATTTATAACTATTTTGCGTGTTCGCAAAGTTATTTGTTTTAAAATATTTAAAGAGTGCTACTTTATATAAAACGGAATGCAGTTGAAGAAAGTAATCAAATAAAGTTTGTTTCATGTTCTAACGAGTTCAAAAGTGTGCTGAAAAATATTTAATCATTAAAACTCAAAGCTCAAATATATTTAACAGCACGAATTCTTAAATCACTACATTAAATTCAAACTAAATAAATATTTCTTTAATCATAAAAATCACGTTTTTCTTCTAAAAAAATTCTCTCGAGCATTCTTAAAAAGATTTAAATGCCATCTTTGGGTGAAATTTTAACGAAAGCACATATTTGTTAGCACATAACGTCAGAAAATGTTGTTTAATTTTAAGGGCAAATCAATATAAGTTTCAAAAAAACAATTTCTGCTGTTAACTCCTTGACATGAATTAATATCCTTCCCACTAAAAATAAGTTAGTTGCGTGCCATTCTCAATAAAGAGAGATTTTATTCGCATTAGTGATCATCGTAATCTCCCCATTTTAAAATGTCTCAATTTTGAGAGGGAAGAAAGAAAAAGAAAAAAAAGGAGGCTAAAATAAAAGTGAATTTATGCAAGAAAAAATGTTATTGAGCAAATAATTTGTGGGAACCAAAACAGAGTTCAGGGTTAGAAAAAACATAAAACTTTTTTTGTAAACCTTTAATTAGCCTTGTCGTAAAAAATAGAGTCGCAGGGGTTGAGATCCGTGTCACTGCATTTTTCACTCATTATCAGCGAGTTGTAAAAATTTGAGCATTTGGCCGCAAATTTTATTATTATTGATCGAAAGGTTTTTAGGTGAAGGTTTAATAAACATTTAAGCAAAGGTATTTCATGAATTTTACAGAAACATTTGAAACTTCATATTTTTCCTTCAGATTAATAAAAAATCAATACTATTTAATCAACATTATTTCACGAATTTTAAAGGGCAGTATACTCTCGATACATCGAAAATCTTATTATATCAAACAAATATTTCTCCCTATATCCACCTGATGCTAATTTGAATTCTTATGTCGTAGAGGTTCTTATCAAAATCTTGTTATATCGAATATTTTTCAAAATAGAAAATGAACTTTTTCATAAAAATCACAATGTAAATTTGTTGTAAACTAATTATTTCCCATTTAAGACATAATAATTTTCGTCTTATTTTCGAAACATCGAAAACCTTATTATATCAAATAAATATTTCTCCCCATATCCACATGATGCTAATTTGAATTCTTATGTCGTAGAGTTTCTTATCAAAATCTTGTTATAACGAATATTTTTCAAAATAGAAAATGAATTTTTTTCCCCTAAAAATCACAATACAAATATATTGTAAACTAATTATTTCCTATTTAATACATAATTATTTAATTTTAATTTTAAAAATAAAATTATCATTGTTGTATTTAAAATTATAATTGTTGTGTGTAGACTTACAGTCAGCTATCATTACATGCATATGTATCAGTAGTTATTCTTATGTTTCTAGACTCTAGTTTTTAGAGTGCAATCTTAGAATATATATTCATATATTTTTACTTTTTAGAACATATTTTAGTTCTGAACTTGTCATCTCGATTTTTTTTTAACTTCCTTTCAACTTTGAGATATTGACAGTATAACCTTGTTTCTAATTTTATTATCAGCTGTTTTTCCAATTCAAACTGAATTTCAGAAAACAATAATAAAGCGACCTTATTTAAAGGAAAAACTTTATATGCAGTTCTTATTAAAAAAAAACAACATTTTATCCTTAGAATTAAACTGAATTTCAAGAGAATAATAAGATTTAGTAGTTCGAGACAAAAATTTGTTATCGTATTGTTTTTGCCTTTTACTCAGATTTAAATTGAATTTCGGATAAAAAAATGTTCTTGTTTGAAAAAAAATATTCATTTAATTTTTAATCTGATTTAATATTTTAACTGCGTTTTCCAGTGGAATTTCTTGGAATAATTGTATTTGTAAATTGTGATTTCCACTCCCAGTTACTGAGATTTAAAGGAAATTTCAGAAATAAATTAGCATTTAAGAAACGTTAGTCCAAGGACTTTCCCAGCAATTTTCAAGCCGTAATAAAATTATTTTCACAAAAGTGCGGATAACAAATATAAAGATTTTCAAGAACATTAATCAGTACGTGGCTAAAATATGTATTGAAAAAAATTTTATTGAACTAATGACTACATTTCGGGATATATTATGAATCAGAATATAATTTGGAAATTATTAAAAAAAAGACCTTTTTTTACTTTAAAACATTTATATTTCATTATATTAATCAAGAATATCGAAGAATCAAAAAATTTTACAACATTGGATCACTGTTAAAACATATTTTTATTTGCGTATTCAAAATACATATGCGAAAATGGTTTCCATTATTATAAAGCTAGAAATGCAATCAACAATTTACTAATTAACAATATATGTTTAAGGGTTATTTATTTCAACATTGTAAATGTTCTAATACAAATAAAAATGAGAACAAAACACTTACTTGATCGCTTCGGCTCAGCGATAACTAAATGAAATCCCAGGAAGCTGAATAATTTGAAGGGAAAAAAAATCTGTTTTTACTTTTCTTCTTTCATAACGCAAGCTTTGATTGTAGTCAAAAGAACAGTCTTCATCCTTAAAATGATCAAAAACATCGATATTTAAAAATTTATATTTCAAACTTGTATCCTTTTTATACAGGCCAATATTTTCATTTCTCGAATACGTACAAAATCGTATTTGATAGTTATTGTTATGTATAATATTCACAATACTATACACAATTTATTTACACTCTTTCTAATATATCATCGATATTGAGTGCGATAATATCGCATTCGATAATTATAGTTACTAATAATAATCCTGATAGTATCATATTAGATATGTATTATTATTGTTTGTGATCGCCATATTTTTTTTATAGCATTTGAAAAACCTGGGTCCCGCAGTGGACTGATCGTTAAGACACGGTTCCCAGCAGATCACCGAAGTCAAGCGTCACTGGCTACGGTCAGTGTGCGGGTAGGTGACCACTTGGATCAGTCTACGTAGGGACCGAGGGTGTGCGGTATGGATCCTCGTTAACTTGTTCTACCGTAAAGTGCTTGACTTCGCTTGCAGGTCGTCGGGCTACCGAAGGGGGGTGCCATCCCCTCTGCAGAGGATCAAAATTGTGATGGCATGTCTTCGGNGCCCATTGGGTAGATACAGACTGACGGGATGCGGCTGTTTGTAATGTACAGGCCCAACACTTCCTACAATGTTGGCAAAAGTTCATAGGGTGGCCCAGCAATCAACCCAGCTGACAGTAATTTGCACCTTCACTTTTCAATCAGTACCGTCAGTAATTTCGAAGATGGCCAGAACTTATGTTTTTGCTGGGTGGCGTTGCTCCTACGTGTTGGCGAACCTTTTTTTATGATCCCTATAATCAATTTGGGTCCAGCAGTAGACTGATCGTTAAGACACGGTTCCCAGCAGATCACCGAAGTCAAGCATCACTGGCTGTGCTCAGTGTGCGGGTGGGTGACCACTTAGATCAGTCTACGTAGGGACCGAGGGTGTGCGGTATGGGTCCTCGTTAACTTGTTCTACCGTAAAATGTTTGACTTCGCGTGCAGGTCGTCGGGCTACCGAAGCGGGGGTGCCATCCCCTCTGCAGAGGATCAAAATTGTGATGGCATGTCTTCGGCTCATCCTCAGGGATGTTTTCCAGACCGTCGCCAATAGCCCATTATGCAGCTCTCTAGTGCGACGTAAATGAACTACAACAACTATATTTGTTCATGACAAAAAAAATGCTTTTTTTCTTTGGAAATATTATTACTGAGACAGTGGTTGAAAACTTCAAAACCCAGCTCGCCCTTACTTAAAACATTCGCAAAAATGTTACTTTCGGCTCAGAACTACAGTTTACCAACCACTGATCTCGTTAAACTGAGATAACTTAATCTACAAGTTAATATTCTAGCTGCATAAGTTATAACTTAGTTCAGTAAGTTAAAAATAATTGAAACCAAGAATTGCAGATTTTTGCAGATACTGTTGCAGATTTTTTTTCTTCCTTTTAGCTTATAAATTTCAAACTAAAAAAAGTTTCAATCAAAGTTCAAAATCTGAATAATTTTTTTATTAAAAGCATCGAATCTTAGTGGTTTGAAGGGCTCAAATAAGTTAACTAATGAAAGTTACGACATAAAAACCGTGGATCAGAAAGGTTCTAGGTTCGAATCCCGGGCAAACAATGGATGTTCTTTCATTCTCTGTACTATTGTTCGCTCGCCAGGAGTTGGACAAAGAGTTCATTTCAGTGCGGGAGTAAGAGGAGAAACGTCTCTTCGCTCGAATTTGACACAACTCTTATTGCGCGCTTAACGCAAACAGTGAATTATTTTTCAATCTCTCACTTCGCTTTATCATCTGCCATTATACCTTTCGTTACTCTAGCTACTTAAATAAGTAAGATTCGAGTGAAATCGGTCCAATAATTCCTGTGAAGTCGAATTTTAAATAGACGATTGTTTTAGCATTCGATTTTTCAGAAACCATTCAGTTTACTTAAGAGAATTAAAGGTCTTTAGATGAACTAATTTTATAATTGTGCGCAAAAATTTTTCATTTCGCTCCTAAAGTTCCCGAGTTAAAGTGAAAAGCGCAGAAAGTAAAATTGACATTAATAGGTCCAAACTTTGGTCCGCTCTCCTGGCCAAACTATTTTGGTCATATTTCTCATATTGCAGCAACCCCCTATATTTTGCGGGTCAGAAATCCAAGTCCGTAGGAAACGAAAGTTTGTTTATTCAGATAAAGTGCGTTTTTGAAATTAAGGTTGAAGATCCGATTATTAGATCAAAAGTTATTCAGAGTTTCTTTTTTTCGTATTTACAATCCTTTTAGCGTTGCAATTATTTCACTGTAGTATGGTAGAAATCGTTTCTCACGGGGCAGACGAATGTGGGGGTCAACATAAAACATTGACTTGAAAATGTGTGAAAAGTAATAAAGAACAAGGTTCGTAAGCCCCTGGAGAAGAAAAAATTGTTATAAGGAAACAGAAAATTTCTTAATTTTAGCTTTCACTATTGAAATAAAATTTCAGGTCTGCTTTCTTCGGATCAATATATTTACTTTCTATATTGTAAATATATATACTATCTATAAATTTATTATATAGAAAATAAAATATTCTGGTAGTTTCAAATATCATATTATAAAAAATTAAAAAAAATTATAATATACAAAAATTTTAAATTTACAATAAGTATAAAAAATTTCTTGAAGCGATTACACACCATAATTTCAACATTTTCTCCAACTAATGTATAAGAGCCGTGATTGCTCAGAGAATAGAGCGTTCGTCTTCCATGGAGGTGTTCGTGTTCGAATTCCAGCAATGGCTGGCCGAAACGAACTCCGCATCCGGCTTTACCCGACCACAGAGCTAACGCAAAATATATTCAGTGTAGACGGATCAAGAGTTAAAATCCCTTTGCCCTCATGGTGATCCTAACCCATAATTAGAGCGTCTGAGGTTTTCGAGGTTTTCCTCTACATGTAACCCAAATGCGGGTTAAGTGCATTAAAAAGTCCTCCACGAAGCCCAATTTTTCCCAATACTTGATACAAGAGTTCCTTTGTCTTCTGGATTGGGTTCAAAATTACAAGGATGCGGAGTTGAACCCCCCCCCCCCAAAAAAAAAAATTGAGTCGGCTTTTCAACGACGGTTATGAAATTTTTAAAAAAACTGAAGCATAAATATCAAACGGGATCGGTCCCGCAGTGGATTGATCGTTAACATACGGTTCCCAGCACATCACCAATGTCAAGCATCACTGGCTGCGTTCAGTGTGCGGGAGGGTGACCACTTGAATTAGTCTGCGTAGGAACCGAGGGTGTGCGGTATGGGTCCTCGTTAAACTGTTCCACCGAAAAGTGCTCGACTTCGCGTGCAGGTCATCGGGCTACCGAAGCGGGGGTGCCATCCCCTCTGCAGAGGATCAAAATTGTGATGGCATATCTTCGGATCATCCTCGGGGATGTTTCCCAGNGTACAGAGATATTCCCGCAAAAAATAGCAAATAGAAAAATACGTAATCGTAAATTTTCATGGCTAGCTTTGTTTTTAAATAAGTTTGTTTGAAAGTTTCGTTTATTGCAAGATATTTCGCATAAGGACACGTACCCTCGCTAAACTGTTCCCGTACCCCTGGGGGTACGTGTACCACACTTTGGGAAACACTGCCCTGAGCCATCGCGGCTCAAGAACGAAGGAATTCGACAATCTCGCCTTTTTAGAGGCCGGGATAGCCTGTCTGATAGGGCACTGGTCCCACACTTCCCGTGCAGTTAATGGTGACTGATGTAAGTTAAATCTGTCCAGTCACAAAGTCCTCCATGCTCCCATAACAAATCAGTCCTCTGGGGTGATCCAGGGTTTTTCTTGTCTTCTGGATTGGGTTCAAAATAACAAGACTACGGAGTTGAACATTAGTAGTCGTAAGCCTAAAATTGGGTCTTCTGTTCAACGACGGATATGCAATAAAATAAAATCTCGCCTTTTTAAAGGAAAGTGCAACAGTTGGATTTTACTGGGAATAAATTCTTGTATTGTTTAGTGGTGTTACAATTCAGTTGTTTCTGGGTTTGTAGTGAATGGTATCAATTTTTTTTAAAATAAAAAAACAACTTTTGAAGCAATTAAAAATAAATATTGCCTTAGTACTTTTTTTTATCATTGATATGAAGCGTTTTAAATATAAAAATCCTATCTAAATATAAATTATTAATGAACAATTTGTGTTGAATTAATTTGATTAGACAGCTGCTTTCATCCAAAAATGAAAAAATAATGAATTTATAATATGTTGGTAAAAACCAGTTGGAACTGGTTTCATGCAGACTGAACATTGTTTTCGGAATAAATTACACAAACGGATTTTTTTCATTTCATTTTTATGATCAATGTACTGCTGACTTGTGGCTGTAAAGAGAGGAAAATGTAAACAGAATCGAAGACATTTGGAATATATCCAGAGTTTATACGCACGTTCGAATACTTTTTTTTTTACCCTTGATCTTAATTCATTAAATAAAAAATTAAGCAAGCCGCCTTAACTCTTTATTTATTCTATTTGTACTTCCCTCATATCCATAGTCACTTAGACTGATTAACGTCCGTTTTAAGCCTTCAGGATGATCTGAATACCAAATAGCCGCCTTGAACGATGCTGCTGATCGGCCTTCCTTTTATAATCTCGTCTTGGAATATGCCCCCTTCTGGTTATACGTCTTCTCAAGAACACGTGATAAAGACGTGGTTTACAGCATTTTGTTCTTTATTTATCGATTATAAAATCTCAAGCGATGTCTCAATTAAATTTGGGAGTTATTTAAACAAACAGAAATTACATAACAGGATAATTTAAAATCGCTTTCGATTAAAAAATAAATAAATAATTACTGTGATTAGAAAATCGTTTGCGAATTAAAAAAAAATATTTATTGTGATTAAAAAATCGTTTGCTGAGAGAAATTATTTTCCTTTTGTGTTAATGTTATTGTGTAGACAAATTCCTTATTTTTAAAAACGAGAGTAATTTCTTAAAAAAATTAATTTAAAACCGTTACCTTTCCGAGTAACGATATTTTCCTGATAATGGCTGCCCTTCCATATTTTGGGGATCAAAAACTACAAGGTATGGGGGGGAAGGTATGGCAATTCAGAGAAAGTACGTTTTATGTGTTTGATTTCGTAACTTTAAATGCCGCCTAAAACTAATTTGTTAGTCTATTTATCGTTGGGTCCTCAAACCATTAAAATTAAATCTTAATAAGTACATATCCACCATTATTATATCAAGAAATGCTCGCTACTTTTCTATTATGCGCATTAAAAAACAACATTAAAGGGGAAGGTGGATGAAATATAAAAATAATTATGGCAAAATCCTTTGTTAACTGGAGTTTAAAAATGAATTCTATGGGTCCACAAGATAGCCCACCTAAAAAAAGAGCCTCAAAACTACTTTAGGATTAAATTAAGGTTTAAAACATGAGAAAAAATGTAACAGTTGGTGGAGACTTGGTAGTCGAGATTCCAATCAAGGAAACTGGGTGAGCTCTCATACCCGACCCAGTTCTTTATAAAGGCAGCTGGGTGCTTAAATTACTGGGTACAATCATTAAGATAGTATATGCAATACTGTCTGTATAAATAGTTGACTCTTTAATTCGAATTCAAGAGATACTGCAAAAACGTCAGAATTATCACAATAAGTACACCTTATTACAAGTACTGCTGTTCATATCTGAATTATTAATGAAACGATTTTTATTTTAGGTCCATTGGCCGGTTTTCTAACTCACTACTTCAGTATCCGGAGTATTTTAGTGAGCGGTGTCCTAGTATCCGCTGTAGCGATTGCTGCCTGCTTCTTCACTCCGTCCCTCATGTTCCTCATCATCTTCTTTGGACTCTTCAGGGGTGAGTTGTTATTTTTTTTTTTTACTTCGAATCCGCCCCACTTCCGAAACGAACAAACAAATGCTTTATTATTGTGGCGCTTTTGAGTACTAGTGGCGTTTTTGAATAATTTTGGTGATTTTGAATAATTTTTAAATAAAGGATAAATAGAAGTCTTACTTTTAACTAGTAACATTTTATTATTTAAACAATTTAAAAAATAACATTAATATAAGGATATACAATTAATTCAACTTATTTATACATTAATTCTTACGTGCTTTTAGAATAGATGGAGAGAGACTTACCAAGTTTAGTCATGGTTCGGCCTTTTGTCACTTAGGCTGATTGCTTTTGATTGCTTTTGTGTGATCGCCTTGAACCCTTTCCTTCGGCTGCTTTTATATCGTATTTTTCGGGTGATAAAAAGTTACAAATCTGAGGAAAGGTCAAGTTCAAAAGTCATTGTTGTTTTCGAGTTTGTCCCGTGATGGGTCAATCACATGATGGGGGTGACATTGTAAGATTTAAACCTAATCGTTTATTTGAATTACTTTATCCGTATTTAACTTACTATTTGCCGATGGAGATTTCCCACAGTAGTTTTATTTAATCGAAGACTCTGAAATGTTCTAGAAATCTAATCTTAGCCCTTTCTCTTAATTTTAATTTTGAGTGACGATAAGCGTCACATTATTTCGAAAGTCTGTATGGATAGCTAACCATTTAAGGACTGATCGTAAAGACACGTTTCCCAGCTCAACACCGAAGTCAAGCATCACTGGCTGATGTCAGACCACTTTGATCAGCCTGCGTAAAGACCAAGGGTGCAAGGTGTAGGTCCTCATTAAACTATTTTACAGTAAAGTGCAGGTCGTCGGGCTACCAATGCAGGGGAGCCATCCCCTCTGCAGAGGATTGAAATTGCGATGGCATGTTTTTGGATCATCCTCAAGGATGTTTCCCAGACCGGCACCAATAGCCAAATTGTACAGCTCTTGTGCGACGTTAATAAAGTACCTACCATAAGAGACACCATATCCACACCCATTTTACAGCAGGGTTTTCTCTTCTGACATAATCAAAAGATAAATGGTGATAAATTAAATGTTTTTTAGGAATCGAAGAAACATTATTTACATTAAAATCATTATAATCTACATACAGAGTGTTCTAAATTAGACCTATGATATTTCATATTTACATAACTGAAAAATAAGTCTCAAGGAAACAAGGTCTGTCCTCTCATAGAGTATCTGGTTTTAGTTCAAATATATTTCAATAGACAGCGCAGCATCTAAATAAAAGAAATATTCTTCGGAATGAAAATCACGTTTAATCAGCCTTAAAACAAGCAAAAGAATAACTAACTCACTGTCATAAACTCTTATTTAACTCAACAAATGCATCAAACCGGAAAGAAACTTCAGTCTTGAAGAGGAAATATTTATGGTCAACACATAAATTCGCTCTTATTTTTATCTATATCGTTATTTAGTTATAAATGCTCGAAAACAGTCAGTATAACTAAGGAGAACATTATAGTTCATGTTACGTCAAAAATAGTCTATCCCTGAAATTCCTTTGCTAGAGAATTAAAAAAAATCAAGAATAAATAAGTTAATAATATCTATGATTACACAAAAAATTAAAATTTAATTGAACAATAAATTTAATTCTCTTCTTCTCTCTTTTTTTTAAAAAAAAAATATCAGCATGGAGTTCAATGAACTTTAAAGTCGAAAGAATTACCTGAATTTAAATACAAAAAGTCTAATTAATTTTTTTTTTAGTTTATTCCAGATTTGGGTAAAAACTTAATCGATTGCAGTTATCAAGTACTCGTTATAATGATTACAAGTCATATTTTTGATCACATCTGTAATCGGAATTACAACAATGTATAACAGTAATCAATAACAGTAGACAATAACTTAAAGTCTTGATTAAAATTCACCATAATTTTGATTTCAACAGTCGTGATTATACATAATTGTGATTCCAAGTAATCAGAACAAAAAAGGATTACGGGTAATCATAAATCATAACTACAAATAAACAAAATTTATGATAATCTTTAACCATGTGATAACGTACGTACGTACGTAAATACAATTTGCATACATATGCAATATTTGCATGTATGTATGTATATGTAGAATGCGTATGTACATATATATACTATGGGCCCAAATAAGGTTCGTACGTATGTACATAATGTTTGCATGTGCGTATACGTGTTCAATATATGTATGAATCTACGAATGTAAATAAAATGTAGGTATGTATACGTACATAATTTTGTATATACGTACATAATTTTGCATATACGTAAGTATGAGTGTATGCTAAAGGAATGTTTTGTATGTGCGTATGCATAGACAATATATGTATGTACGCTTGCGCAGATAATATATATATATATGTATCCAGCGATGACTGGGCGATACGAATCCCGCATCTTCCTTGCACTAACCACAGTGCTGACGTAAAATGTCCTCAGTGGTAGACGGATCATGGGTTAGAGTCCCTTGCCTTTAAACTATCGGTGGAAGGTTTAACCGAAAAATAAAGCCGGAGTTGATGTAAGTTAATTGAAAATAAACGAAACGTAAGATTTGTTTTAAAAAAGTTGATAATTGTTTCAGTTGGTAGATCACAATATGACATAAACGCTATGGTTGATCAGAAGCTTTCAAAGTTTGGAGATCACGGGCTTAAGGCTCTTTTAGAATTCTCCGTCGTCTTCTGAAATGACGTTTTATTCTGAATAATATGTTATTTTCATAACTGCTGTGAGTTTACAACAGTTGGCTGTTAGGTCACGTTTAGCCTATCTTTAGCCAGCTCTGTCTATGCTTAGTTTGAAAACGTCTCAAAACGTCAATAGGGTGAAAAACCACAGTTTTGTGAAAGTGAAATGTGTTTTGGGTCAATTTTTTTTAATATTTAAAAACTTACTACAATGCTGCATTTGGATTATTTTGCTAATACGCTTTCCTGTTATGGACATGTTGTTCATGTGCTTGCATTTTTATTTTTCTGAAGTATTTTAATTTCATGTTAATTTTATGTTACTATTAGTTATTGTCGAAAGTTTCATTAAAATCGACTTTGTTTTATCGTAATTTAACTGTTAGTCGCCGAGACTATACCTATTTGAAAGCAGTTTTTGACAATAATTATTCGAAAACAAAAAGATTCATAACATTTAATTAAGAACTGTTTTCAAATAACATTATCTGATAACTGAAAAGAATTTTAAAAGTGAAGAAGACAAATACACTATTTTGGAACTACAAATATTGTTTCGTAGGGTGCAAATATAAATTTCATTAGATTAGCATATCAATAGGCGTAAACACCTTATATAACTGTTGTTCCAATGATCACGTACTAACTCCAATGATCACGTGTTGATGATAATGATGGTAATTACTTATTGAGAAGTTACGGAATCTGAAAAAACGTGAGAATAACAAATTACCATTCAGTTCGGCCAGTTTTTCGAAAATAAAGTATTATTTTTCGTTTGAAATCTTCTCTTTTAATGCTCAGATATGTTGGCTCTTTTCGAATCGTTCAGTGAGTTTATTTACACACTATTTATTTTTCAGGTATTGGCAACGGTCTTGTTGTAACTCTCAATCCAGTCCTCATTCACCAACACTTCAAGTATAGGAAAGCCGTAGCTACTGGTATAGCCTATGCCGGAGCATCTGTCGGATCCTTCGCCCTTCCTCCTCTCATCGAATATTTATTAGCTACCTATGGCCTTAAAGGATGTTTTCTGGTCCTAGGAGCTGTCATTTTAAATGGACTTGTGCCCGCTTTTATGGCCAGAGCGCCGCCACAGCCAACTACTCAGCCAATTTCTGCCAAAAAAAAGTTCCTCAATGTAAGACTGGATTTCTTAGAACCAAAAGTCATTAATGGAAAAGAGTCGAGGCCGATTCCGCAGGTAAATAATGCATATCAACATACAAAATTCCTTAATACGTACAATTCTTAAAATCTGGGTTTTTTAAGTTATAATAATAACGCAAACTTTACTGAAATTTACGCGTTTCTACCCAGATAGCAAAATAAGGTTTATTTTCACTCAGCAAAACCTTTTAATGTAAACCTAAAAAGGTTTGTTAAGCGGTTTACGTGTAAACCTTGTAGTCTTAAAACGAGATCTGTGACCATCTGCTCTATTCTACACACATTAACCTTAATCCAAAACCTTTGAAAACAAACTTCTATATTAAAACCTTAAGTCGAGGTTGACTTAAGGTTTTCAAGCGTGAAACAATCCTTTCATAAAGCTAGTCTCAAGAAGGAAATAATCTTATATCTATAATAAAACTTAAATCTAGATACAAGGAGTGATCAAATGAAAAGGTACGAAACGACGTAAAAACGTAACAGTTAAATATTTTCATATTCCGCTATGGGAGAACGTAGCGAGACATCTCTGGATGCGATTGGAGTCTCTGAATGCGCATGCGCAGGAGAGAGCAGAGGCTCTTATCAAAAGCGGCGTCCAAATGATGCGGCAGTCCGTATGAGGACAGGATGGCGTTCGCTTTGCAAAATTCGACGATTGAGGAGCAGCGAGGTGTTATCCGATTTCCCGAGCACAGAATAACCATTAACTCCGAGGTGTACTGTTAGACACTTTGACGCCTACGCAGGTCCATCAAGAACAAAAGACCGTCGCTGCTCACGGAGGGTGTGGTTCTGCTCCCTGATAACGCGAGTCCACACGTCTCCATAGTCACACACATGGAACTGGCCAAGTTCAAGTGGGAGATGTTGGACCATCCGTCCTACAGTCCGGACATGTCGCCCTGCGATTTCCACGTGTTTGGTCCACTGAAGAAACACCTGAAAGGGAAGCGCTTCAACTCGGACGACGTACTCAAGGACGCTGTGAAGGACCGTGTCTCGTCACGGCCACAGTAATTCTGGGAACAAGGAATCCTGCGGCTTGTTCATCTGTGGGATCGTTGTGCTCAGGCCTATGGTGTATATTTTGAATGAAGTCTACATTTGTACCCACCGTGTCGTTTTGTACCTTTTCATTTGATCACCCCTTGTAATTATAAGATTTCTTTCCGCAACGTCTAGTATGCTCATCAGTTGAAATCTACCTTGCAGTGCAATTTTAATGGACAATGCAATTGGACACAATCGCTAGTGTGACGTCAGCTAAAACGTCATGATGGTCCTAAGTGACCCTTTTACCTCAGTCAATATACTTTTTAAAAAAAGCTTTANCCTACAGTCCGGACATGTCGCCCTGCGATTTCCACGTGTTTGGTCCACTGAAGAAACACCTGAAAGGGAAGCGCTTCAACTCGGACGACGTACTCAAGGACGCTGTGAAGGACCGTGTCTCGTCACGGCCACAGGAATTCTGGGAACAAGGAATCCTGCGTCTTGTTCATCTGTGGGATCGCTGTGCTCAGGCCTATGGTGTATATTTTGAATAAAGTTTACATTTGTACCCACCGTGTCGTTTTGTACCTTTTCATTTGATCACCCCTTGTAATTATAAGATTTACGACCATTATGACCATAATTATAAGATACGACCTTTTTAATGGGCGTTCTATAACTTGAATTTCAATCAGCATTTGGTATAACTTCTGCGTTTAATGACATTAAACTATTCAGATTGAAGGTTGGTAACTATTACTCTCGAATATGGTTTTCTGGAGTTTAAAAAGAAGATTCTATCATTCAAATGTTACGTTCCAGTATTTTGAACACAAAGTTTGTCAAGAAATACAAACACTCGTGGGGACACTATTCATGAATCTTGGTCGAATGAGCGACCCGACCAACCATTGGCCAAGATATGTCCCATATAAAATTCGCCTATATTTTTCAGTCAGGGTAGGACCTAACACGCATGTATAATGAAAAATCTTGAACGGGAAAAGCAGGACAGTTCTATATTTAGAGAAACTTAAAATCTAATGAGATCCTATCTTGTCAGATCCAATATGCTTTGCTGAATACAGAAATGACTTGTTCTATTATTTTAATAAAAGATTTCATCTAAAGTCTATTTTAAATATTCTGGGACCAAAATATGTTTTTGTTGTTGCTAGAAATGCGTATGTATTGCATTCAAATTAATTTAATTATAAGGATCTAAATCAAACAAAATTTCAAGGAATCATACATTTTTGTAAAGCTAGAGACTCAAATCAAAAAGAAAAATAGTATTTAAACTTACAACGCATTTAGGCGTCTCTTAAACATTTTAAGGGCTTAAGCGCTGATAAATTTAACATTTTCGATATACAGTGCCTGGCCATATTATTAGAAGCTCTCTAAGATTCTATGTAAAAATTATAATTATCAGTTCATACTATACAGCTGTATTGTTCTTACTCGGATTAAACTGGTTTGCATCTGTGCTTCTGTAGCAATGTGCTAACATTGTAATACAATACCTTAAAAATAAATACGAATTGGAAGTAAATAAAAAATCTGAATAAATACCCATTACATGTGTGTTTAAATATCAAAGTATTGCACATAAACTCGTGCAAATCACGTCATTATTAAAAAAACTACAGTGTTTCTAATAATTTGATCTAATTATTATACTATACTAATATAATGCTTGATATAATAAATATTCTATTATATATCGTCTAATTTTTCCAATCGTCAAATTTATATTATGTATCGTCTAATTCAACCAATTGGATACACTCACGTAAACAAGTGCTAACCGGTTTCAGTCGCGTAGAGACAATAAAGCTGTATAGTATCACCTGATAATTAAGATTTCACATAGAATCTTACAGTGCGTCTCATAATTTGGCCAGGGACTGTAGATTACTTCACATTTAATAGTTTTTGTCTTAAGCTAGTCACTCGTGAAGTAAATAGATGGTCATTTAAGCGCCATATCTATTTCCGATAAAGATTCAATTATATTGTTTTGTTTTGGAAGGATACAGACGATGCACCCCTGACAGAGACTCTCGTAGTGAAAAACGACACAACCGGTGACATCTCCAGACACCAAATCCTTATCGTGCCCTCCAACGGTCCCAGCCCAGAAGTCCAGAATGGAGACTACAAACTCATCCCCCATTCCTGTTCTGTCACATCCAGCCCCATCTCCCTCCTCCAGAAAATTAAACAGCGCGAAGACGGTATCTTCGGTCAGTTTCGCCACACTGCCCAGATCCTCACCAACCCCATGTATCTGGCCATCTGCATCACTTTCGGCTGCAACGTCGTCAACTTCATCGCCTACCTGACGGTCATCGTCGATTTCGCCAGAGACAGGAACATCGAAGAGACGGACGCTGTTTTCCTGGTGTCTGCGTTCTCTGTCGGCGATCTCTTCGGCGCTGTCTGTCTCGGCTGGCTCTCAGACTTCAAGTGGCTGAAGAGAAGCTACACTGTCATGATCAGCTACGCTGCTATGGGCGGACTCTTGCTCGCCCTGCCCAGCTGCGAGACTCACGCCCTCTTCCTGACCGTCTCCATCTTCATGGGGATTTTTAACGGGTGTGTGATGTCCAACATCCCTGTGGTGATGCGCGAGTATCTTGGACTCGAGAGGCTAGCTGTCGCCATTGGATTGGGTCATTTCTTTGTGGGTGTTGGACAACTGCTCTTCCCAATGCTTATAGGTAAGCATTTTGCACAATTATCTATTACATACCAACACTTAATAAATACTTATGTCTACCATAGCCGGTCAAATGGCCGGACTTTGCATTTCTTGATTAAATGTATGAAATATGGATGTAAGGAAGGAAATAAACTAAAAAAACTTTATTATAATTAAACAAAACTGTATATGGCCAATTTTTAGGTATTACGAACGCAAAGAATAAGAATTTTTAATTCATTGCTCAAGGCAATTTTTACACATACAGAGTGTTTCCATTGTACATTTTCCGCAAACACATTTCTTCTAATGATCATTATTTCTATAATTCTCATAATTATAAGAATATATAAGGATAATTATAATTCTTATAATTAATATTATTTCTTCTAATAACCTGTGCTGTCTTGATTGTTTCGACATTTTTCTGGGCAAAAACTAACAGTTGGTTAGAAATGAAGTAAAGCTATCAAAATAAAATATAAGCTACTAATATGCCAAAACATTTAATTATTTTCATTTTTTTCTTGCACAAAAATGCCTATCTAAAATGTTAGGTACTTTCTTGAAATTTGAATTCACAGTTATTCTGATTGAACTCACTACGCAACAGTCTTTTCAGAAATGTGCAACTCATCGAATGCAATACGTTGAACACGCATTACATCGTCATTTCTGTTCCGATAACCTTATAAAGCAATGAATTGTTCTCCCGGTCAAATGACCGGTTGTGGTAGAAATAGGTATACGACACGTATGATTCGAAAGAAACAAAATGCAAAAAAAATAATAATAACAATGAAATATTAACTGTATATAATGGTTAGAAAAAGTCATGAAGTCAAATGTGCAAAAACGCAAAGATGATGGGCGCATTTTTGATGCAAAATTTCTTTAACCGTCATTTGACCGGTTTAGTGTTAAAGACCTAATTTTCTTTTAAGGGCTCTCATAGCATTTGAAAAATTATTGAAACTGTTACAGCATACGGAATTCTGGATAATAGTACCGTTTTCTTTTATAAAGGTGATATTTTTTTTAAATCTATCTTTTAATTAAAAGTGATTATTACTCATTTATAAACCTGAAATTCGTCCAAAATATGGGATTCTTGTTCCTAATATTGATCTTCACACACACAAGTCTATATGGGTAGAAGAAAAATCTGCTCTAAAGACCAGATTTTATCCCTCAGCCTAAGAACACCATTTGAACATCTGTATTTTTACTAAACTCAATTGAACCGGCGCTTTGGAATATCCAAACTGAAATTAATTTTTTTTAATTATATATTTACTGATTCTACTCAAATGCCAATTGGAGGCATAGTCATTGTCTCGCACAGACGAATTTTTACATTTAAAATATTTTTTTCTTCACTGACATCGATTTTTACCCCACTTTTAAGGTACGTTAGTCTGATTTTTTATCAAAGGAATCATAATAAATAGCCACATTAATATCGCAAGTGCACTGATAGTTAGTTTTGAGTCGATTAGACAAAATCTGAATAAGTTACCGAAATTCAACTTTATTGATCGTAAAATTTAATTGAGATTCTTTCCTTAACTGTGTAAAAGTGTGTGTGCATTTTTATTTCTAATCGATATATTTAATAAATTTTTTTTTAAGAAAACGAAAAGTTTTTACAAAGCAATCAAAAGAATACTCCTTGAAAAAAAAACTTTGCTAACGTACTTGATGTTAATATAACTATTTATTAAGCGAAAAAAATAAGTGGCAGTTTGAGTTAATTGAAATAGAAACGCAGTTCGTTGACTCGTGAATAGACTCACGCTTTCAATGAGAGTTTTAATTATGAGTTGCCTATAGAGGAGAGTTCAACAGTGTTAGAGGATATTAGCGGGATGTTTCCGGTAAGGTGCGTTTCAGAAGATCTTGACCTGATTTCGCTCTCTCTCTCTTTGGGTCAATGGCGGCATTACTTTCGTCAAGGTGATGTTGTTGATTTAGAAAAATTGCGTGATTCGAGATCTCTCCTTCTCTGACAATTAGTAATCAGCAGGTTGCAACTCTAATTTTTCAAGGGGCGTAAACAATTTCTGTATGTCACACTTAAAATTGTTTCTTTTAACTGTAATTTCATGAAAAATAACGATTTAAAAGATAACGAAATTTAAGATTCTGTTTTTTTTTCTCCCAAAAATTTGCCGGAAAACCGTTTTTATTGAAAGCCGGGTTGGAATTTTGTCTGAAAGGATCTATCAGGATACTGGAAAAACTGGGGGAAAAAACCAGGAAGGAAACTAGTTGAAATAAAAAAATGTCCAACGTAATTGTTTAACAATTAAGTATTATACAAAATGGTTTACATTTAAACAAACTAAATTAAATATAAGTTTTCAACAGAATTCTAAAAATCTATATATTACGAGCCAGTTTGAGCAATCATCCTTAGAATTTGATTAATTAGTAAGCTATCTAAAAATAGAGAATTCAATATGTATTTTTAGCAGTGTATATGTTTAGTATCCAATTCGTTAATTGAGTAGCATTAATAAAATTCGATTGTATTATTATTGTAACAGTTCTTTGTGTAATTATAATATTAGATTTTATTATACTCATGCCTATTAAATATTTTCAACAGTTATTTTAATTTCTTAAGACATTTATGAAATTAATTTTTTTCCCTATTGTTGCTTTTAAATTTTCACTTATTTAAAAACGATATAATATATAGCTTGAAAATGAATATTTTTATTTAAACCAGATTGCAGTTATAAACTGTTTAAATTATATTTAAACAGTTTCTAATTGCAATCTGAAACCAGATTGCAAATATATAAACTGTCGTTGTGTTTGATATTTCTTTTTGAAATTTTTTTTTCTCCTTGTCTTCCAATTGGGTTGTAAGAAACCTATTTCCGGGTATTCTGGACAGGGTATTTTATTCGGAAGAAACCTTCCAGGAAAGTGGAAGGTATTGGACGAAATGAAAGAAACTAAAAATGACGCAATTGTTTAGCAATAAGCATAATAGAGAACAGCCTAATCAACCGAGTCAAATTGAATATAATAGTTTGAGAAAGTTTTTGCTATTATTTCTCTTAGAATTTAAAACTCCATCCAAGAGTTGGTTTGAGTATATATTAACTTACTATTTGTAATTGCGAATTAAATATGCGATTTGTTGTACAGTTATTAATTGATGATATTTTTAACAATTCTTTGCAAAATTATGTTTTATAATACTCATTTACGTAAAATATTAAATAATTACAGTTTATTAAATTTCTTTCCGACTGTTTGCTTTTTGGTTTTCACTTACTTAAAAATAATAAATCAATGTCTTGAAATTAAACTAAGATTGCAATTAGTATATCCTAAATGTTAGATGATGGGTTAGATATCCTTTGCCGTCGGGCTAACCGTGCGATGGTTTTGTTGTTTTTCTCACCGTGTAACGCAAGTGTGAATTAGTTTCATCATAAAGCCCCCCAAGTCAAAATATTTGTGTTTTTTTTTCTATTCATGGACCTACATAATATTGATGGTAACCCTCAATTCCTTAAAATCCAAAATGACTTCTCGGAACCAATGGAGGTAAAAAATGGTGTAAGGCAAGGCGATGCTTTGGCATGCCTACTCTTCAATTTGGCATTAGAAAAAATTATCAGAGATTCAGGAATCAATACCAGAGGACATATCTTTCATAAGTCTGTCCAAATTTTCGCATTTGCCGATGACATTGACATCACAGCGCGAACACAATCTGACTTAAAGCAAGCTTTTCTATCCATGGAAAAAAGAGGCAGAAAAAATGCATCTCACTATTAACCAGGAGAAAACCAAGTATATCCAATGCACCAAAATAACTGATTCTACAACTCACTTGCAAATTGGTGAATACAAGTTTGAAAAGGTAAACAGTTTTGTTTATCTTGGTTCTGAAGTCAACGTTAATGGCAATATCGCACCCGAAATACAAAGAAGAATCAATAGTGCAAGTAAATGTTTTTATGGATTAAAAAAATATTTAAAATCAAACCTACTAAAAAGAGATACTACTTTATAAATGCTTAATCAGACCTATCCTAACATATGCCTCAGAAACGTGGACAACAACACAGAAAGATGAGAATTCCTTGGGAATCTTCGAACGTCGGATCCTAAGATCCATTTTTGGGGGCAAACAAGTTGATGGTACTTGGTACAAACGTTCAAACTCAGAACTCTATCCGGCCTTTAGAGAGCCTGATGTTGTCAAGTATGTAAAAATCCAAAGAATTAAATGGGCTGGTCACATCATTCGAATGAACAGAGAGCGTTCGACAAACATAATCTTTTCGGCTCAGCCCATCGGATCAAGACCCAGAGTTCGACCAAAGCTTAGATGGGCCGACTGCGTGGAAAGAGACTTTTCAGTCTTAAAAGTCTCAAACTGGAAGACAACTGCCAGGCGGAGGCAGGCCTGGAGGAAGTTGATTGAGAAGGCCAGGGCCCACTGAGTGCCATTGAGGAAGGAAGGAACCCTCAATTCCATCATGAACCATTATATTTTTTGATTGTAACCAACAGAAGTCGCCATCATCCCAATGTAGGCATTCGAATGGATTTATGATGGTTCAAGATAAGAACTTGTTTTGATGGTTTGTTCATGTTGAACCATCAGAAATTTTCATCATAGTATCTTAGAAATCAAATGGTGGAACGATCATGAACAACCATCACCCCCAACGGACTGATTTTTGATGGGTCAACTTAAAAAGAAATTGCTTTGATGGTATATTCCTGCTAAACCAACAATAATTCCCATTAAACCATTCTGGAAATGTATGGTTGAAACCATCATGGAATGTTGGTCCTTGAGACTCAAACTTTTCTTGATGATTAACCATCATAGTTTTAAAGTAGTATTTTTGTTGGCATATCGAAAACCATGAACGCGTAATAGAAAATGTTGGATGATGGATAACCATCAAATGATGTTGGACTATCATGAATCGCTCTGAAACCAACATAAACCATCAGGAATTTTGACTTGGGTCTCCAATAAAACTAGTTTGTCCCAATGCCTTGTCCAGGAGTCGGAGTTGAAAATGAGAATGCTACGGAGTTACATTAAGTATCGTCGACTCAAAAACGTGTTGGCTGTTCATCGTCGATTACAAAATAAAATTATTTTTTATTTTTTTAAAAAATGCTGTTCTTTAAAAAATATTAGTAATTTCTGATAAAAATCATCATATTTTCAAATTTTCTTTAAAAAAATGAAAGAAAAAAATTAACAAAAAATTATACGTGAAAAAATATCAAATCTGAAATAAAAGCTGAATTTAGGAATATAAAATATTGGAAAGAATTTTTTTCGAGGAGTTTTACAGGTGAACAGTTACTAAACATTTTATAAAATGCATTAAGTGAGCCTTGGTGGCTCAGGGGATATAGCGTTCCCCTTCCAATGAGGTGAACCGGGTTCGAATCCTGGGAATGGCTGGTCGATACGAATTCCGCATCCGGCACGCACCGACCACAGTGCTGACGTTAAATATCCTCAGTGGTAGACGGATCATAGGTGAGAGTCCCCTTGCCCTCAGGCTAACCGTGGGAGGTTTTCGTGATCTTCCTCTCCATGCAATGCAAATGCGGGTTAATGAAATCAAAAAGTCCTCCACGAAGTCAAATTTCTCCCAATACTAGATCCAAAAGTTTCCTTGTCTTCTGGATTGGGTTCACAACTACAAGGCTACGGAATTGAACATTAGTAGTCGTTAACCCAAAAATTAGATCATCTGCTCAGCAACGGTTATAAAATAAAATATATTAAGTTGTGTTTAATGCGAAGCTCTTATTCGAATTTCATTTTAACATTAGATTTCCTACGGTGGAGAAGAACTAAAAATAAGGTGCGTTTTATTTTTCAGGTTATTTCAGAGATGACGTCGGATCGTATGATCACCTTTTCACCACTCTGGGTGTGATGTGCCTCATCTGTTCTCTTCTGTGGCTACTAGAACCAGTATTCAAAAGACTGAAATAAACATTGTGATAAGTATTTCACTTGTGACGGCAAGTGGTGATCATCCTTTATATGTGATAGTTTCTGTTAAATTAAGACAGTATATACGCTCCAATTCTTCCCCATTAAGTTCGTTTGGAGGAGTTGAAACAAAACTGTGTCGTCCAATAAACTGTTCGCGATCTTTTCAACACAGTGAAACTGATTAAAAGAAATGTTCTTTTTAGTAACATAGAATCCCAGGCCAAATTATTTGACGCTCTCAAAGATTCTATGTAAAATTTTAATTATCGTTTGATACTAGACAGCTTTATTGTTCCTACGCGGTTTGTACTTGTTTACGTTCGTGTATCAATTGTTTAAATGAGGCGATATATACTATAAATACCACCATTCGATAAATTAGTCGATATAGTATATAAATATAAAATATTTATTATATCAGGCATTATGTTAGTGTATTTTAATAATTATACCAAATTATTAAACGCACTGTAGTGTTTTAACAATGACATGATTTGCACGAGTTTATATGCAATACTTTTATGTTTAAACATACATGTAATGGGTTTTTATTCAGAAGATTTTTTATATACTTCCTACGTGTATTTATTTTTAAAGTATTGCATTACAATGGTAACCAATTGATGCACAAACATAAAACAAGTGCAAACCTGTTTCAGCCGTGTAAAAACAACAAAGCTGTCACCTGATAATTAAGATTTAACATAGAATCTTATAGTGCGTCTAATAAGTTGGCCAGGGACTGTCATTCGGCTAGTCATGGTAGAATGCCGAATACATCTCAATTTTAAACTTTTTGTCGCTTACGTTGATTTTTCTATAATACACAAATAATAATGCATAATCAGATTGTTTTGGTATTCATCAGTGAAAAAAAAGGAAATGATGAACCCATAGAATCTTTCCGAAATGATCGACATTAGTTTTGCCAGTACTTTTAGAATTTACACTAGATGGCCATGGTGAACAAATGTGACTTTAGTCCACGTCCTCGAAAGATAAAAACGTTTCATACGTTTGATAATTCCACCTCTTTCAATCTGCCAAAAAAAGCTTTTCAATCTAAACTCTCTACAACTGCCTTTTATTCCACTTTCGAATCATTAAACTTTTTGTAAATAGAATAGGCGTTTAGAGGTTACGCCATCTCCCCACTCTTCTGTATGTTACCATGGTTTCTCCCTATTGGAGTACGTTTTCAGTAAGAAGTTAGAATTCACTGGCGCAGGGAAAAAACACTATAGGGGACCGCAGCGCCATCTGGGGAGAAGACCGGTTCCATGTCTTTGGCCCTTCCCATTCCTTCTCTTTTCAGTTATATAGGAATGTAATACGATATTTTTCCTTTTTTTAATATTTTTCGTTTTTAAACGTTAAATATATATTTTTTTAATTTCCCTGACGCTTTCTTTTAGAACTATGTTTAATGTAGTTTTCAGTTCCATATAGTTTCTTAATTTAAAAGATTTTTAATCTACTTGAAAATCAAGAGAGAAACTAACGTACTTCCTTCTTCTATGACTCTNCGCTTTCTTTTAGAACTATGTTTAATGTAGTTTTCAGTTCCATATAGTTTCTTAATTTAAAAGGTTTTTAATCTACTTGGAAATCAAGACAGAAACTAACGTACTTCCTTCTTCTACGACTCTCCACACGCTAATGGTGAAAGCAGGCGATGTGTTGCCATGGGTAGAGAGTTCTGCTTTACGCCACCTGCAGTCTATTTCGATTGCCAATATACCCAAACCGTGGTAATGATAAGGAGAAAGTGAAGAGAGCGGTGAGATCACGTAACATCGAAACACCTATACTATTTACAAAAAGTATCTCAGAGCCTAGGGTNAAAAAAAAAAAAAAATTTTTTTTTTTTTTTTTTTTTTTTTTTTTTTTTTTTTTTTTTTTTTTTTTTTTTTGGACAACCACTATTCTTAAGCCGGTAGAACAATTTTGGAGTAAAAGTAATACGAGTGGTCTCTTTATGGTTTTTTAGAATACGAAATGCGATGATTGGGGAGTCTCATGATAGAAGTAACCCGATTTTTCCTTGAAGTATTCTCAACTCAGTTTGGAGAAGCCAAACAGAGTAAATTGTAAATAGAGCGTGTTTAAGTTTTAATCCTGTGACCACTTATGCTTATTCATCCACTTATACATACCACTTATGCTTCCAAATGTCCACTATTCTTATTCTAGTTGCACAGCTGCTCCAAAACGAAAGGTCTACTGTGCCATCTCCTCCCCCAAAATGCTCCCAGCTACTCCAAAAGCTTTAATATTCATCCAGCAAAAAGCGCAACTTGGATCCAATTTGTTCCCAAAAATCAATTTTGTTGCTTCAAAACTGAAAACAATTTTTCGTTTTTCACTTAAATATCGATAAACATGTTTATTTAGGTGATTATTTTTTTTTATCCTCATTTGAATCGAGCGAGTTTAAAAGTTCATATTACTGAAGTCGAAATGACGCCCAATGNAAATAAGACGATATATCATATAAATTTGACGATAGGATAAATAAGACGATATATCATATAAATTTGACGATAGGATAAATAAGACGATATATCATATAAATTTGACGATAGGATAAATAAGACGATATATCATATAAATTTGACGATAGGATAAATAAGACGATATATCATATAAATTTGACGATAGGATAAATAAGACGATATATCATATAAATTTGACGATAGGATAAATAAGACGATATATCATATAAATTTGACGATAGGATAAATAAGACGATATATCATATAAATTTGACGATAGGATAAATAAGACGATATATCATATAAATTTGACGATAGGATAAATAAGACGATATATCATATAAATTTGACGATAGGATAAATAAGACGATATATCATATAAATTTGACGATAGGATAAATAAGACGATATATCATATAAATTTGACGATAGGATAAATAAGACGATATATCATATAAATTTGACGATAGGATAAATAAGACGATATATCATATAAATTTGACGATAGGATAAATAAGACGATATATCATATAAATTTGACGATAGGATAAATAAGACGATATATCATATAAATTTGACGATAGGATAAATAAGACGATATATCATATAAATTTGACGATAGGATAAATAAGACGATATATCATATAAATTTGACGATAGGATAAATAAGACGATATATCATATAAATTTGACGATAGGATAAATAAGACGATATATCATATAAATTTGACGATAGGATAAATAAGACGATATATCATATAAATTTGACGATAGGATAAATAAGACGATATATCATATAAATTTGACGATAGGATAAATAAGACGATATATCATATAAATTTGACGATAGGATAAATAAGACGATATATCATATAAATTTGACGATAGGATAAATAAGACGATATATCATATAAATTTGACGATAGGATAAATAAGACGATATATCATATAAATTTGACGATAGGATAAATAAGACGATATATCATATAAATTTGACGATAGGATAAATAAGACGATATATCATATAAATTTGACGATAGGATAAATAAGACGATATATCATATAAATTTGACGATAGGATAAATAAGACGATATATCATATAAATTTGACGATAGGATAAATAAGACGATATATCATATAAATTTGACGATAGGATAAATAAGACGATATATCATATAAATTTGACGATAGGATAAATAAGACGATATATCATATAAATTTGACGATAGGATAAATAAGACGATATATCATATAAATTTGACGATAGGATAAATAAGACGATATATCATATAAATTTGACGATAGGATAAATAAGACGATATATCATATAAATTTGACGATAGGATAAATAAGACGATATATCATATAAATTTGACGATAGGATAAATAAGACGATATATCATATAAATTTGACGATAGGATAAATAAGACGATATATCATATAAATTTGACGATAGGATAAATAAGACGATATATCATATAAATTTGACGATAGGATAAATAAGACGATATATCATATAAATTTGACGATAGGATAAATAAGACGATATATCATATAAATTTGACGATAGGATAAATAAGACGATATATCATATAAATTTGACGATAGGATAAATAAGACGATATATCATATAAATTTGACGATAGGATAAATAAGACGATATATCATATAAATTTGACGATAGGATAAATAAGACGATATATCATATAAATTTGACGATAGGATAAATAAGACGATATATCATATAAATTTGACGATAGGATAAATAAGACGATATATCATATAAATTTGACGATAGGATAAATAAGACGATATATCATATAAATTTGACGATAGGATAAATAAGACGATATATCATATAAATTTGACGATAGGATAAATAAGACGATATATCATATAAATTTGACGATAGGATAAATAAGACGATATATCATATAAATTTGACGATAGGATAAATAAGACGATATATTATATAAATATAGAATTTTGTTACACATAGAAAACACATTTTGTTCCGACGGTTTGATTTAAAAAACATTTGTCTAGAGAAACAGTGCTAAAAAATAGCAATTAGGCGAGTTTATTCATAATCATAGAATGTCAAAGGACTGGATTTTGCGCGTTAATTCCTCGTGACCTTCACTCATTTAGATTAAAGAAAAATCTTTGGAAACTCCAGTTTAAAGGCGATTGATGTATTTACCCAAGAAACATATATCATTCAGGATTACCTAAAAATAACAATCCTTGAAAGAACACGCCAAAGAGAATAACAATAAATAGTTACCAATAATATTAAAAACTAAATTTAGGACGAACTCGTTCGAATTTTAAGGAATAAAAATCAAAATTTGAACAAAATGAATGGAGTATTTTGAAAAAAAAACTGCATTTAAAATTTTTATTCGTCTGGAGTAAATTTAATTTAAATTCTTGATTTTGTCACCTAAAACCTCAGCTTTAAATCAATGGCAGAAAATGCGAGCTCAGAAACATGTATAGCTTATGAAGAAGTTAACTTAGAATAAAAATACTTTTTAAAAAAAATTAACTAAACTAATTCTAAACTTAACTAAATTATTTCTTAAAAAAATTATACATTTTAATATTTAGTAATTGTTATACGTGGAGGAGATGCATATCATGAAGGAAAAAAATCCACTCGACTGAAAATAATGAGATTAACCAAAAAAAAACTGCCTAAAATGCAACGTAAATCTTCATTGTAATATCAAAAGAGATTATTTTTAAGTTATACTAAAATTTGTACTCCATATTAGGACTTAGGAAGGCTATTTTCTCTATCTTGTTTCATATTTTCTCTTTTAAAATTCTTAATTTGTAATAGAATATCAAACAGCAGCTTTTGAAATCCACGTATTGTATTGGAGGGAAAAAAAGTTACCTTTTACTGAGCTACGATGCAGCACGTGTTTCATCTGTTCATAATAACTGATATTGGTAAAATTATTGATATCAAAAGTATGAATCAAAACAATGAACATAAAGACCTGGCCTGTAAAGCTTATGACAGCATAGATATTGACCAAATTAATTATGTTCAAAACAACAGTCATACTAGTAAAAATACTGGTATGAATTTGTGTACTGGTAACAATAGTGATTATAATAATGATCTGTCAGATTACTGATTTTATAGCCGCCGTTTAACAGCAGAATCGATTTTGGGTTGTACGACAACTAATGTTCAACTCCGTTAACCTTGTAATTTGGAACCAAATTTAGAAGACATAGAAATTCCTGGATCAGAGGTATGATCCCCAAAGGGAACATGGAAGACTTTGTGACTCGTCAGATTTAACGTGCATCAGTCACCATTATTATTGCGGGAATCGAACCCACGAACTCTTGGACATGGGCCTCTAATCACGATATCCCGGTTTATGTGTGAATCTTGCTACAAAACTTATCTTGTGGTTGTTGTTAACTTACGTCGCACTAGAGCTGCACAATGGGCTATTGGCGACGGCCTGGGAAACATCCCGGAGGATGATCAGAAGACATGCCATCGCAATTTCGATCCTCTGCACAGGGGATGGCTCCTTCGCTTTGGTAGCCCGAGGACCAGAACCCGAAGTCGAGCCCTTTACGGTAGAACAGTTTAACGAGGACCGATATCGTACACCCTCGGTCCCTACGCAGTCTGATCCAAGAGGTCACCCTCTCGCTTACTAACTGCTGCCAAGGATGCTTGAGTCCGGTGTTCTACAGGGAACGAGCAGTCCCACTTGTGGTTATAATTCACTGAATGTCAATGTTAGAGCGCCTCTAATCTTTCAACTGAATCTGAATCAAAAAAAGATTTTTATCTCGGGTGTAAAGGGCGTACAAAATTTCTTTCGATGTGTCTCTTCAAGGCTTTGAAAATGTGTACGAAATGCATAGATAAAGACTGATGTCTAGACTTGACTATACATCATACGGGGCCGATATAGCCTGGTTGGTAGGACTCGGAGAGTTCATGGGTTCGATCCTCGCCGGCCAAAGACTCTCCGTGTAGTAAATGGTGACTGATGCACGTTAAATCTGACGAGTCACAAAGTCTTCCATGTTCCCATACCAAATCAATACCTCTAGAGGTACTGATCCAGGAGTTTACTTTTCTTCTGGATTGGGTTCAAAATGACAAGGCTACGGAGTTGAACAATAGTAGTCGTAAACCCAAAATCGGGTCAGCTGTTCAACGACGGTTGTAAAATAAAAATGTATATCATACGAAGGTTCTCTTACAAATCTTGTAGTTGACTATGAGAACAAGTATTGCCCTGAATGTGCGACTTTGGAGTTTATGGTTTTAAATTTCTGACAAGGGAAGAGGGGGATTTCTGTCAGGAAAAATTGGGGGGGGGGGACTTTCCGGAAGCCAAATATGTAGTTTCTGTCTTTAAGGAAGTATGTGTAAAATAAGTACGTAGTTTCTGTCTTTATACATATTGAAAATGAAAAAATTGGATTTTCATTTTCTATTGGATCAAGAAAAGCAACTAAGTACGCATTTTTTCAAGTATCTAAATAAATGCATTGCCCAATTTGTTTGTCAGCTATGCAAAAATTTGTTACTGCTAACTATGGTATGGTAGCCATGGAGAAAATGAAAAAGAAACATTCGCGTCTCTTAAAATTTATTAAATTGAAAATTGTAATTTTTTAATGTTTCTCTGTTAAAATTTTGAAAGGGAAATTTTTTCCTTGTGATAGTAATTTTTAATATTTATTTCACGACAAAAAAAATGTTAAAAAAGAAGTAAAATAAATAAATCTATCGTTAAAAACGACTTATAGATAGGTTATTGTTTCGCAAAATATTAATTGCTAAAATGTGGAAGGTTCTTTCCTGTAGAGGGCCCTTAATTAAAATGCACATTCACAAGATTTTTATCTAATTTACTGTATTCCTTAGACCGGGATAGCCTGGTCGGTAGGGCGCTAGGCCCATGTCCGAAAGTTCGAACCCCGCCGACCGAAGACTCCCCGTGTAGTAAAATGGTGACTGATGCACGTTAAATCTGTCTAGTCGCAAAGGTCTCCATGCTCCCATAACAAATCAATACCTCTGAGGGTACTGGATTGGAGATCGATCGTTCTCTGATTCAGGTCAAAATTACGATCTGTGGATGAATGAATGGGTGTATGAATGGATCCGCCCTACAAACGGGTGCGACGAATGGGTGTGGCAGAAGTCGAATTCTTGGCCATAGATGGCGCCACTGGAAACAAGAACAATCTTACCCCTCAGCCTAAACAGGCATACGACACCAATCGACCAACTGTATTTCTTTTCTGGATTACGGAAGAAATGTATGGATGTCAATTGGAATTTTAAATATTGAAATATGTAAGTTTTAGGATGGATATTGTATGATCTACTGTTTAATGAATCTCTTCATTCTTTCAAATATTTAGGTTATACGGTTTTCTTTGCAGAAAAAATGATTTACAAATAGCATCCTGCTTTTTTTTATACATTCTGAAACTTATTTTTCCGATCAGTTACATTTATTACCAAATATAGCTGCTATGGTTTTTTTCTTTCCTCCTTAATTTACAAACTTGCTTTACGATTCTTACTACCACTACTTATATCTAATACGATATTCTTTTCTTTTCTTTTAAACAGATTTCGCGAAGTCCTTAAAATAATGAAATGGTGCCAGTAAAAACTAAGATAAGATTTATTTTATTACGCCAGAGTTCAATTTCATTAACTCCAAATATATGATTACAAACGATTTTAATTTTAAAGTTAAAAATGCTTCATAATTATATTATTGATACCCTTTTTTTAAGGACCCTGTTAAAATATTAAAATACTACATAAATTAGAAATTAAATATATAAATGTATACATTAAATATTAGATGTAATGTATAAATCAAACATACAAATTAAATATTAAAATACAGTTTTTTTCACTTTTACGAGCATAAAATTCTTATCAGAACACCAAATGTAACCCAGTATAATTGATGAACAAACTTCATAGGCTTCAGACAAAATATGAAGAGAGTCGACGTGTTTCAAGCGCCCATAAAAATTAAAAGAGCCAATCCATTCAAAAATAGGCACCCATTTTCAAGACTCATAAAGCGGGAATTGAATACTGAAGAGAATTTTTGATCGCTCAAAACACGACGACTTATATTACCATCTTTATATTTTTTGAAATCAATGAAGTTTTTATCTTTTCTCTTCAGTTTCTTAGGATTACTGAATGAGTAACACAATATTATTAAAAGGTTTATTGACTGAAAACAGCTATACGACTAAAACGATTTTAAATAAAAGTTTGTTGGCTGAGTTCAGAGCAGACATACGACTAAATCAATTAAAAATATTTGTTGGCTGAGAGCAAACATACAACTGGAACAATAAAAAAAGGTTTGTTGGATGAGTGCAGACATACGATTAAAACGATAAAAAAAAAAAAAAAAATTGTTGGCAATTGTTGTAAAAGCAGACAGACATATGACTGGAATGATAAAAATTTTTTGGTGATTAATGCTAGACATACGTCTAAAAGATTAAAAAATAAAAAAAAAGTTTTTTGCCTGAGAACAAACATATGGCTGAAACGATTAAAAAAAAGGTTTGGTGGCTGAGAATATAGACATACGACAGGAACGGTAATAATAATTTTAAAAAACTCAGTTGGCTGAGAGTATACATATTACAAGAACGGTAAAAAAAGAAGAAGAAAAAACATTGATGTTTAATAATAAACATACGACTGGAATGGTTAAAAAGTTTTGATGACGGAAAGTAGACATTCCGCTGTAAAGAAAAAAATTACAGAATTTATATTTTCATATTGGCAGTTGTATTATTTCTATTTTAGGGAAAAAGCGTCTTAATTTTCGAACATTTTTATTGTTTTCTACTGTAAACAAAAATGTTCTTATTAAGAAACGTATTTTTCACAAATAAAAATAAATGAATAAAAAATTTTCAACGAAATTTCATGTACTATTTCTTTTTTTCTCATATTGTTGCAGAATGATATTTACAAAAAAAAAAAAAAAAAAAAAAAAAANAAAAAAAAAAAAAAAAAAAAAAAAAAAAAAAATGTAGAGTAGCTACTTAGGGTTATTGTAATCGAGCTTGAATGGGTAGCGAACATCTCAAGGATTAATTAAATTCGACACGTAGAGGAATATTTAATAAGTACGAAGAAGATATTTACGACCTATATCATACTTTTGAACGCATAAACAAATTTTGCAACCGCATATTTGGTCACGAGACAAAGTATATGACCTTGGAGATGATACAGGAAGGAAGAAGCTCTTCTTTCTTTGAACTAATTTTAATATTTTGGGAATGTAAACAACACGAAGTTTTAATATCACTTTCATTCAGCCTCATTAAAACATCACGCTTCTTATGATGTTGGAATCGTTTATTTTTTAGACTTTCTTATCACGTCTTTTAGTTTCTGGATTGTGTTCTATTCTTTTAACGGCACGTAAAGTTTGTTCTAAAATAACACAAAAAAGAAGTTATTTTTGAACAAACTTTAATATATATATGCAAAGCGATGATGCTACTTGCAAATACCGTTAATAGTGTCTTTCCCCAAGCAAAATAATTAAGGTTCAGTTGTTTAAGTGTTCACACTTGAAGTAAAACTATAAATTTTTAAATAAATGCCATTTTTTTTGTCAATATTCATTTTGTCTTCAAAACGGACAAAATAATTTAGAAAGTCATTATAAAAATTGTCAATTTAGTTAGATTTTTTTACATCCAGATGAAAGTTATCAAAATGAATGTATAATTTTTATAATGCACAGCGTTGGACTAACTTTTTAAAACTTAATTAGAATCACAAACGTTTCTCAACGTCACTTAATTTTTCTTCCTAATGGCGTTTCACGCTATTTTCAAAAAATGCATAGAGAGCGCTGGACACTTGGCCTAACCTAACAATTATGAATATAGCCTTCGTTCAAAGAGTTTTTAAATCTAGACAAGGCTAGATATGCTGGTTTATGAAAATGTGCAAAGCGTTTTATTTTGTTCTTCAAACTTTTTTTATGAGTATTGTTCTTTTTTTCAAAACAAATAAACTAATGAATCCAAATAAATTCGCAATGTGATATCGTCCATTTGCATATATCATTTAGTTAAATTATTCTTTCTTTAAAAAAAAAAAAAAGAAGACATTTAAAGGTTTTACAAGGTTGTCACGAGCGCAGTTGTTTACGTTAAAGGAACCCAAAAAAAAACATGCAACCTTACGGCAGTGTTTCCCAAACTTATGACTTTCGTGTACCCTTTCTAAATTCTTCGTAACGCTGTGTACCACTAATACAAAACTGAATGTATTTTTCACTATAAAAAATTGATCAGAAGTTCAAAATCACAACTGGCTGTTGACACCACTAATTATTGACTGTTAACCCAGCAAAAAATAGCCAATGGAAAAATACGTAATCGTAAATTTTCATGGCTATGTTTTTAAATAAAATTTTTTGAAATGTTGTTAGATATTTCGCATAAGAACGCGTACCACACTTTGGGAAACACTACCTTACGGCAATATGCGTCGGAATTTTCCTTTTATTGCCACGAAAATGTTAGTACTAAAAACCTTTTATCAATAAAGCAAAAGATAGCAGTTTCAAACTTTTCATTCTATAAAAGGATTAAAAATTATTTTTTAAAAAGTATAGTCACTTAGGTCCACCATGACGTGTTAGCTGACGTCACACTAGCGATAGCGTCAAATTGCATTGTCCATTAAAATTTCATGACAAGGTGAATTTTAGCTGAGTATACAAGACTTTGCGAAAAGAAACCTTATAATTACCCAGATTTAAGATTATTTTCACGCTTGAAAACCCTAAGTGAACCTCGATTTAAGGTTTTTATAAAGAAGGTGGTTTTCCAAGGTTTTGGATTAGGGTAATGTCAGCAGAATAGAGCAGTTTGTCACGGATCTCGTTTTAAGATTACAAGGTTTACACACGTAAACAGCATAACAAACCTTATTAGGTTTACATTAAAAGGTCTTGTTGAGGGAAAATAAACCTTATTTTGCTATTTGGGTAGAAACGCGTAAATCAAGCTATCTGGGTTCAAACGCACAACTTCTAGTGGAACCGCTAGAAGTTGTGCCCACTACGAATTATATTCACGAGCTAAATCGATGCACAATCGGTTTGAGGACCTCACCTTAAATATTATGCTAATTAATTAGTGCTGAAGATATTTTAAGTTACGAAATAAGACACAAAAACGTACCTTTTTTTTTCCAAACGGAATTCGGACTTTAAAAATATGGGGGGAGGGAGGTAGCGGCAATCAGTAAAATATGGTCAGATAGGTCAGGAGTTTGCTCTAATTAATGCTAATTTTACTTTTTGCAACTTTCATATACGACTTTTTTTAAAAATTTGACAATTCAGAAACTATTCAACCTACGTGGCCCCAATATTGCCTACTAAAATTACAGTCTTTAAAATGTAATTTTAAATGACAAAAATTAGTATACCTTATAATTCAAAATTCTTTCTACAGCAGTGGCGTTTACATAGTTAGGTGTGCTTCATCCGCAAGATTTATAAATGTGCCCAATCTTATCACATTTAAAATCAGAAATGAAACATAAATACCACTATGGTGAAAAGATAGGCGTTTACAAACATTCATTTGATTTTAATTTAAGATGAAATAAAACACGTAATTGTGATAAAAAGGTGGAATTTCGAAAAGGTACTGAATTGAATGGTAAACACTTACCACCTTGAAATGATATATATGTATTATACTCACTACCTTAGAATAATTAAATTAAAAGCTTAATGAAGGGTTGCCACTTTAATCAGGAAGAGAAAATTCCCTGTGTTTTCCCTGTATGCACAATATATTAGATAGATAATATTATACGCAATATATTAAGAGGAAACACACAATCACTGCACTTTTGTGTGAACTATATTGTACTTACTATACTAAATTTAATCACCGGAGAAACTTAGGGAAAAAAAGGTACATCTGAACATATTTAAAACAAATATAATGCTAGAGTAAATTAAATAGTTTAGTATAGCTGAGATATGCCATAGATTACGCTTTGAGTGATCACCATTTTTTAAAAGACGAAGATAAGAAACAAAATTCTCTGTATTTTACCAGTTTGTAAAGAAAACTAAAAATTCCCTGTATTTTCCAGGTTTTCCCTGTTAAGTGGCAACTCTGGGTTATTATTATTTTTAAGGTGATCTAAAAAACATCATATAAAAAAATTATTTTCATTGTAATTTTTAGTGTTTTTAATTGACGATGCAGTTCGACTATTCATAAATAAACAATACAATAAATAATTATTAAATGTAATTACTGTTCGAATATTATTCACTATAATCGATGCTTATTAATTTTTTTTTTCATCGAATCCATTTTGGATAAACGAATCTCATAGTTGACTTTAAAAAAATATTTTTTGATGCTCTTGGAAAGTTCTTAAAATATGGTGCAATGCAGACACAAAAAAAATAAATAAATAAAAATAACATTAAGGTGGGAAAACTTTAGACCGTCCTCCTGACCCTATTTTCAAGATTGCGTTGGAAAGTTATGTTTAATCAGAGAAAGTGTGCCTGATTTCATAACTTAAATAACGTGTGCACTAATTAATTTAATTTTATAACCGACGTTGAACAAGACCCAATTTTTGGGTTTAAGACTACTAATATTTAAATCCGCCGCGATGTTTTTTTGAACTCCTGGATAAAATTTTGTTAGAAATTTGCCTTCGTGGAGGACTTTTTGATGGATCTAACCTTACATGGAGAGTGAAAACTTCTCACGGTTATCCTGACGGCAAGAGGACTCTCACCCATGATCCGTCTACCACTGAGGATATTTTACGTCAGCACTGCGGTTGGTGCGGAGTTCGCATCATAATTATAGTTAGACCATCAAAACGATCAGTGAAAATTCAATCAAAAGTTCTTCACAGAGTTTAATTTTTTTTATTTTGTGCTCTGTACAAGCAAGAAATTAAAATGACATGATAATTTATCAAGTTTTGTTCCCTTTTTTATGCGAAAAATCTTCATGCAAAAGTACGTTCCCGAAAATTATTCATTTTCAGAAAGTGTGTCGTACTTCTATTTAACAAACTTCCGTTTTGCAAATTTCTCTATTTTGCTTTTTTTTTCGAGGAACCGTGAACATTTTGGAAATGTGTTCGTAAAATAACTTCCAACTAGCGAGAATTTTCTATTGCACGAACTTTTCTTTGAAATCCACATTCCCTAAATGTTTCAGAACATTTTGAACTTTAACGCATTTTAAGGGGGAAATGACCTCGAATTGAATCTCAGGCGGTAATGTATGTTTAAAATTACTTTTATAATAAATGCAGCTGTAATTTTATACATACATTTATCTTTTCTTAGTTTAAAATGTATGTAGCATGATAGCGCAACACTGGATAATGTTTTGCCCTATTCTAGCTTTCCATGCAGATTTCTTTTATGGCTAAGATTTATCAAATAAATACTAGTTTACAAGATAAAGGTGCATCCAATTGCTATTTTAATTATGTCTAGTGTTTATGAATATAAAACCTATCTTGTGTTGTTTTAGTATTTTAAAAGGTGATTTTCTATATAACCAATTTTCAATTTAGCGAACTTATTACAGAGATTTAGCGACATCGTTAAATAGAGGTCCGACAGTATTTACAAATCAAGAGGGGAAAAAACTTCAAAGATTTGTTAAAAAAAATAAAGAATTAACTATGAAGGCTGACTAATAACAATGAAATGAGTGGTTATATTATAAACAATGATCTATTCAAGAAGAAGAGTTCAGTGGACGAGCATGGCTGCCCACCTTGAACTACTTAGAATAAGTGATGGTCTAACCGTTATTACACTTTTACGGGTTTGCACAGTTACACAAACAGAAACTGGTTATTGCCTTTATATACTGTCATCAGTTTTTCCTACTTTCATTAACATTTATTAATTCTTAATAAATAGTCATCACCGCCGCTGTTTCCCCCCCCCTCCCCAACTTTCTTTACATTATTTATTTATGCGTAGCCAAATTTTTCTTCAAAAAAATAAGCACCTTTTAAGCACTGAAAAAATATTTTTAAGCACTTTGAAAAATATCATAATTAGACAGGATTGGCAAGTTTTTGACGAAGACGACGGGGCGTCACAAACGATGAAATTAACGAGAGAAATGAAATTTACTATCACTAATAGAGAAAAAAAATATTGACAATGTTCAGTGGGTCCCCGTAATCAGCAAAAATTCGAGAGATGTTTCGATTCTATTTCAGGGGGCGGATAATGAAGTCTGAAATTAAGAATCTCTCGCAGCAGCGCTGCACATGAGAGTCAAAAATCCTTACCACTGAATCCAGCAAGTATTTCATCGAACATGTAAAACAAATGGTGCTTTCATACACTACAGACCGATGGTACGCCGAAATAGATTGGGGTTGAATTAGTGAAAACGTTGAAATAGGACAATGTCTTTTTGCATAATTTGTGACGAAAATCAACAATGTAAAGAAAAATATCACATTTCGGAAAAGGGAAAATGAAGCACTTTTTAAAAACACCCATGGAAAAAAGCACCTTTAAAAAACGTTATGCACCCTTAATATAACTATGAAAAATATAAAGGTGCGTAGAAAAACATACAGAGAATAAGATGGAATACAAAATTTAATTCTTTAGTTAATTCGATAATTATTAACTGCTAAAATTTTAGAAAAAAGTGGCAGATCGAAGAAGTGCAACTACGGAGTTAAAATGAGTCATGCTTAAGAGGACCGGAAGAAAATATTCGTCTCTAATTCTATTTCTCCTTCATTACTAAAAGAAAGAAAAAGTTAAGTTCAGGCAAACCTAGAATTTATCATGAAGTTTCAATGACTGAAAAAAAAAAATACTTCAAATTATTAAAAGAGAACTTCTTTGTTGCTTAAGTTATCATCTCATCATTTATTTTTATTTGTATAATTTAAAATTTTCTCTTCAGTATTTGAAATTTCCATGGCTTACTCTAGGTTTGTCTGAACTCACTTTTCCTACACTTTAAATTAGTAACGAAAAAGAAAGAGAATTTGCGACGAATATGGCGTCCTCTTAAGGCCATTTGAAATGTGTTGTTCTTTTTTCGAAATTCCAATTTGTTTTTAAGTTATTTAAATTTTTAGTGCTTTCTTCCCTTTAATTATTGACTCCATAACATTATTATCAAATATCAAAATATAAATAAATAGTAATCCAGTGCTAAAATAAGTTTCAAATGTGTGATGCATGTGAGTGCATATAACAGGGGTGGACAAGCTCCTTGATAGACGAGCCATTTTTCAAAAATTGACATTTTTCGCGAGCCGCAATTAAATCTACGTATTTAAAAGGTATTAAAAAATTTTATACTGAAGTTATATTTTTTGAAGACATAAAAATAAAAGTACCGTCATGTGGGGTTACTTTGTGCAGGATTTCGCAGTTTTTGAACTTTGACATGTAAAAAAACTATGTTAATTCAAATTTTAGTAAAATGTATCGATATTATATTCATAAGTGGACTCAGACGAATGAATTTGATCAATATTGGCATTATTTGTATGTAATATTAACAAATAATAAGTCAAAACATACAGCGATAGTCAAACATACAGCGATAGGAATTCAGTTTAATAATAATTTTTTTAGTAAAATATTGATATAAAATTGTTAAAAAAGTTAATTGTTGACATTTTTAATAACAAAAACATCANTTAAAAGATAACAAATAATAAGTCAAAACATACAGCGATAGTCAAAACATACAGCGATAGAAATTCAGTTTAATAATAATTTTTTTAGTAAAATATTGATATAAAATTGTTAAAAAAGTTAATTGTTGACATTTTTAATAACAAAAACATCAAGATATGTAAAGATATTAGTTTGAAAATAATTTTCAGTGTTAAAACCATTTTTTATAAAGAATATTTTCTTGAAAAGAATGTTTATTAAAAAACATTTGAGTTTAAACAAAAGGAAACCATATACATTTTTGAACATAGAAATGAATGAAATTTCAAAAATAATAATTATTACATATTCATTAACATTTATAATATTGATAAATTTGAACATAACATCCTTGAATGAACATGACAGAACTTACTCTTCAGTTTCTATCAAAATCATCTGATGTCCTATAAAATTTATTTTTATGCGTTAAATCGTTTGATTAATTCATTGGAAAAATCTTTGTAGAAGAAAAATAATAGTTTACCAGCACGTTTCACGTGTTTCTTGTGAATTTTATTAGAGATAGTATTTCTATGGATTTTAAACTTCCGAGAAGCTTCTGCAATCGACATATCACCAGTAACTGCTTGCAAACATTGTTGCAGTTTTTCTAAAGTGTAATCACGGTAGTTTCTCATTCCAGGTATTTTTTTTAATAACGTTTGACCATTTTTCTGTCGAAAAAAAAACGAATGAAACTTTGCACAAAGTAGCCCCACAGTGCATTTTTTTTTTTCATTTTCCGTTTATTTGTTATTAATTTTCAAATTTTTTTTAACGCTAACATGATATAATTGCTTATTAATATATAAATAAAAACTTTTGCACTTACGACAATTTGTATTCCATCTTCAAATTCCACACATTTTTAAAGTGAAAAAAACATAATACTGAATAGCAGCACTTGAAAAGTGCCTAATTCGAATTTGCACAAAGTAGCCCCACATGATGGTACAAAATATGTGTATTGAATTTAAATATTAAACACATTTATTTTACTTCCTTTCATAATTCTTTAAAATTTGGTGAATAATTGGTGACAGAACTTCTCAGTAATTCTTTGAGATGCTGGTTAGTTTGTGGTGCGCAAGAGTAATAAATTTTTTTTTAAAATTTCCAATGAGCTGCATAGTCGGTCTTGCCGATGAGCAGACCTAGTGCGCTCTCCAGAGGTGGTTCAGAACCACCAACAATGGGTGAGATACCGTTGGTCATGTTAATTTGTACGTCTAGTTTCTGCCACACTAGATGGCAGCACCGAGACGCTATTTGGATGCTTAAGTGCACTAGGAATTTAACTTTGCCGGAAATGCCAAGAGCCAATGAGGCACTCCAGGGATCTTTTACATGCCACATAATCATACATGGCCGCTGAGGATTTTCTGCATCCCGAAAAACGGGTGTCTGGGCCGGGGATCGAACCCGCAGACATGGGCTCAGAAGGCCGAGGACAAACCAACTGCGCCACCCAGCCACCTAGAGCAATAATATAACAAGCATTTAAATTTAGTTTTAAGAAAAATAAAAACTCAATAATAATTACTATCTTGACATTGGGATGTAAAAGTATTAATGGACGTATATATTTTATATTAACTTGTAAATAACTGTGTATATTAAATGCTATGATGTCTCCAATTTACTTTGTTTTTATTTATCCAAAATTGCACATAGTAGGAAGATAGAAAACCTTCCCTTACAAGTTAATACTAATCGGTGCTTGGATTTCGCGAATTTTAAAGTGGCATAAAATGATTCACACAAGTACGCTGTTCTGAATATGGAAATAATTAGACACGCAGCCTTTTTTAATTCAGGATACTTCGATTCTGGTTCAAATTTCTATAGTTCAGTAATCGACGTCGACTTATATTTTAATTGTAGAGATTGATCGTTTTGCATCTTTATTAATTCTAATTCTTCAGATGCTTTCTGGATCATATTTTATTTATCTTGGAAATGGAAAACTCACCTTGAATTATGCTTACTTCAAATGGATTCAGAAAAATTTTAAAATATAATAGCACAAAAATGAAAAGGCAACTCGGATACATTTATCGAGAGCCACAAATAATCCTTTATAGAGCCGCAGGTTGGCCACCCCTGACATAAAACACTTTGTAACGTGTTGTCAGAAGAAACATTTCAGACTTTTGCACCAATTTATTTGTATTATTAATTACACTTTAATTACCTATATGTTAAGTCAATTTATAAAATTACACTTAATTATTAATATAAGCTTTTTTTAAAAATAAGGTACCTATCCATGCTCTCTTTTGAAAAAAAAAAAAAGAACATGAAAAACCCACGCAAGTTGGGTTTTTCTGGCTTTTTTTTGCAACTCTGATACTAATCCTTTCTTGTCACATCACAAATAAATAACAGACTTGACTCAGCAAAGTGATTTTATTCACAAAGGCACCAATATATATAGATATATATATATAATAAATATATACAACAAGTAGACTATCTTCAATAATTTAAAAAAATAATAATAACAATAAAAAACTATCTCAAACCAAAGATGGAAACAGCTCTGTTAACGTATCGTCCCACGGGTTGCCAGCATCCCCACAAGGAGAAGGTACAGAGAAAGAAGAATCGTATCCCGCATCACTCGATGATGATGCAGGACTAGAGCAGGGTTCGTTGGTGGGAGGAGATAATAAATGCTCGTCGTTGAAAGAGAATGATATGACGTCGTCACAGGGTTCTTCTGATGGGATGGTAATGATAGGAATGCTGCTATCCACCAGTAACGGAGGAGGAATATGGCTGTCCTTTGTGGATAATTCACTTTCTGGTAAGGATAAGCAGAGACTCCTGTCCTCGAGGACAGAGTCTTCCTGCTTGGAATAGATATGGTCAAAATGAATCAGTTCTTTGTTGGATTCCAAGCTTTTTGATGGGGCCCCCACCACTTCCTCAGTGTACAAGACTTGCTGCTGAAATGATACATCATACTTGGAATTATATTTTGAACACTGTAAATATAAAACTCTACACAAAGTAAAATTTTATTTGAAGAAATATGCAATGCAATAGCTGCCAACATGGATAGGAAAAGATCCAGTAGATTTTACAAAATATAAATTTCATGAAAATTATTACATAATGTACTTACATGTTTTACGCATAGGGGATTTCAGGGATTTTTATAGTGACCAAAATAGAAAAATTGCTATATTTTCCAGTTATGATTGAAATTAAACATACTTGAAATGTTATGTATTATGTAAATTATTCATCGCATAATTTCAAATAGTAAAAGGCTTTTAATTCATCAACAATAGTTAAAAGATTTTTTTATTAATTTAAAAAGAGAGTTCTGAATAAAAATAAACTAACTATTTTAGAACAAAAAATTGTTTTGAACTGATTTCTATAAATAAGGTTCGCTTCATAATGTATTAGTAATACTTATTTAAATATTCAAACAAGCAAAGTGAAAATCTGTACAAAAATTAGATTTCAATAGGGATTTTTTTAAGGAAAACCTCAATTTTAGGGAATTTTCTAAAATATACAAAAACCAGGATAATTTTAATTACACCAGTAGATCAGGCAAAAATTGGAAAACTCCAGTAGAGTTGGCAGCTATGGCAATGGTTAGAGGTAAACATTTGTATAAGAGTGAACTATGTCTGCCCAATTCATATCAAAGATGAGCATTCTTCATTCAGAATAATAAATAAAGGCTAAATTATTCGAAATCCTCCAAAATAATGACAAAATATAGATTCATTTTTAAAAAAAATATTTTGACTAAACTTTTTAGTATTTATTCCTTATAGTCATTAGTCAAGAATGTATTCAAAATGCCAACCGACAATCTCAATGAAGAATAACACTTTTTAGTGGATTCTGCTATGAAAACTACTAGCAGTTAGATTATTTGTACGATAAATACCTTTTAATTGAGATTTGTAGCCAAAGTTGTAATTAAGTTAAACTCACATTTCAGTAAAATGGAATTGAAGGTTAGATTACCCATACATGAAAAGTTTTAAGTATATAAACTGTGCTTTCATATATTTATGTACGAATGATATGTATGAATTTAAAATATACATAATACAATGTCATAGTCAGATAATCTAGAATTGGGGTGTCTTGAAACATTCTGATTCTCAAAGAGATGACTCCAATAAAAAAGGGATAAAGAATTTAGATAGTATTTTCATATTTTATTATTGTCCGCTAAACTCATATGTTTAAATCTATATTAAAAAATGAGAGTAATCGCATGATCTTAACTAAAGTATAGTGCACAAAAAAGGGATCACCCTAAATAACTTTTGATCTTTATCATTATAGGACTCAATCTTATTGGTCTGAGGGGAAGATCTCAAAATCAGAATTATAATTTTACCTAACTCTTTAAAAAAAAAAAAAAAAAAAAAAAAAAAAAAAAAAAAACGAATGAATGAATTTTTTTAAATAAACCAAACTGAAAAAAATTTAGTGCGTTTTTTCCCCTTCATAATTGCCTTTCATTATTAATAAATCAGCTCTTGATGATAGGTTTATAACAGAATCAATTGCAAACTGCATACATCGAAATATTTATTTTTATTATTTCTGTATTCTGTGCTTTAAAATTTTTAATTCACCTTTTTAAAATATATGTGCTAAGGTAATCTCACAAAAATTTTAGGTACTAATTCACATTACAATTGAAATATTACAGACGTGCCAATCTGGGAAAATGAAAAAAAAAAAAAAAGGGTTTTCGAAAGGAAAAGAGAAATGATCATGCAACATAATAGCATTTTGTACCAAAAAAGAAATTTAATCAGTGGAAATCTTTCACTGTTGAAAATGTGTTCGAAATGAAAAATTCGTGGCAATAAGTGACAAAGACACTATCCTAAATAATCTTGTGATTATGAGTGAGCCATCAATAACAGAGTGCGTAAAAATGGGATTCTTTAAATGTGCTATTCGAAGTTCACCGAACTTTGAATTGAAATATTAAGAATTAAAAAACCATATGAAAATATTAATATAAAAAACCACATCGATTTAAATTTGAATAGTCGCTAATCGAGTGGGTAATTAAATGACATTAGTGGTATTTAAATTAAATGCTTAATTTGGAATTTGTGGCACATTATAATGTAGTATTAAAATCTCGAGATTTTAAAAACCAGGTGGAAACCTGCAATAATAGCTGCCAAAATTGTGATTGGAAAACTTTGTTTATTTATACCTTGCTGTATGAAATTGATGTTGACTATACCCTATTTGTTATTTTTAACTAAATAAAGATGTTTGTTTACCTCAAAAACCTATTTTATGGGAAATCTAGCTTACCCTCCCTATATTCTTACTCCTATATTCTCTATATGCAGAGGTGTGTCCAGACATTGTGAAAAAATTACTCGTAATTTGTGAATGTAAAATAAACGTTAAGTCACATTCTTTCATCAAGGGTCCCGCTTTTGTGAATTTGTGCAAATAGGGTCCTGTTATTGCAAAAAAACTTTTTGTGAAGGGTCTGTTTTTAAGTTAAAATAATTTGTGAAAGGTCCGCTTTTATGAAAAAATATTTTGTGAAGGGTCCATTAACGGACCCAAATTTCTTCTAAACAGATCCCTGATATGGGACTACTTTCCACTACATTTAATTTTTTTCTGCTTATATACTTAACTGTATTGTTAACATTTGAATCATTTCTGGTATAGTTTATTTTTATAAACGATATAAATCTGGTATAGTTTATTCCAACATTCCTTATTTAATCATGAAAACATTGATGATTAAATAAGGAATGTTGGAAATAAGATTGTCTGAAATGAAGACCAATCTTAAGAAAACAATTAAGGAGCACTACTCACTTCTCCACTGTCAGTGTCAATGAAGTCAAACTCCATAAGATCTTCCCCACACTGCTGTAGCAAATCAAGAAGGTCATCACCCTGAGAGAAAATAAATACACTGTTTAAAACCAGAAATTAATAAATTAAAAAAAAGTTTCTTAAAATAAGGCACTTTCATTATATTTCACAAGTTATATTTTAAAGACTGGACTATTTTTTACCTCTTTCCGTAACACGGAAAATTTCCATGCTAGTAAAAGCTTAAAAAAAAAACTTGATTATACTACATAGTATAATAAGAGAATCACATAAATATATAGGTTTATTATTTTTTTCTTACACACAGTACTATATATACTAACATACATATCAAGATACATACTATGAGTACAGGGGGAAATTGTTGATTGTGGTAATTTTTTACTTTCAGGAGTTGGTCTTGAGCAACAGAATTATGCCGAATGATTGTGTCCGCACATCTCTTTTTAATTTGTGCATGATTTTGAAATATTGATCATTACTGATTAGTTAGTTTTATTTCAAAAAGAAGCATTCAGCAAGTAACGATAATAATTAACTGAAAAAGTTGCCTAAGTACAAAATAATATTTATTTACCAAGAGACTTTACTTTAAAAAAAATTTTTTTTTTGTTTACTACGGCAGTGCTTCTGAAACAAACTAATGTGAACCAGTAACATAAAAATTGTATGCTGAAGCTGTTTAAGGGTATTTTTTAAATCTTCTTTAATTATTGTTTTATGATATTTATTTTAAATTAGCAACATTTATGTTTGCTAATATTAAAAGTATCTTACAGAAATATATTAGTACTAGAGAGTTTCGACGCAGATAGCTCAAAAAAATTGTGCCACAGGGTAGGTGGCTTCATGATGCATTGACGGCGTCAATGTCTATAAATGCAATGATGAGCATTATTTCCAAAAATACAAAGAGGGTTTCATGATGAGTGCTTCTCTCGACCATGAAATGAATGACCACATGCTTGCGCAAAGAGGTTTTTTTTTTTTTTTTAAATTATTGATAGTAATGAACTAAATTTAAAAGGGAGTGGGATCGAGAAGTTACGTGCATTTTAGCGCCAGATGTTTCTAAATTTTCAATCTTTCTCAATTCAGCAGCTAAGTTTTTACGTTTCTGTTTATGAAGATTTTTATGAATGATCTCAATGCGCATTTTAATTTTGATTTTTTAGATTCATAATTAATTATTTAATGACATAGGCAGTGGTGGACTAATTTGAGTCGCAAACACCCCTTCCTGCACAAGTTATTGAAATTTTTTTTAATGTATCATGTCACTAGTCTAATTTAATGATTTTTTTTTTCAATTAAAAAAAAAAAAAAAAAAAAAAAAAAAAAAAAGAAAACAATTTATAGTTGATAACTAGACGAATTTATAGCATTTTTTTTTAAAGTAACTGATGATTGAGTTTATTATAATATAATTGCCTCAATTATCAATCAAAAAGTGCAAGAATTCGAAATAACACATTACGAAATGCAAAAATATTAGAGTAAAGGAACATCCCTATGTATTGAAATATTGCGATGTTAGAGTGAAAATACATCGCAATGCCGAATATGTGCATACATTTACGTGTATATGTATGTGTACACATATGTGTTTCACACATATCTACAGATATGTGTATATATTTTTAGCATAAAACATTAATATTTGTTCTACATATAAATCGGGGGAAAAGATAGTAAAAAAAATTAGTACTTGCATAAAAAGTGTTCATGATCATACATAAAATTTCATACCACTTAAGTGCACACTTAAAAAATCAATGATTAATCTTGTGCAATATACAGGGTATCTGCTAAATTTTAGATTTTTAAATTCATGACTTTCCATGACTAATTCCTAGAATTTTTCATGACTTAACGAAGTTACTATTTTTTCCGACAAAAATGCAACAAGAAATTCAAAAACGCACTATAATAACATAAATTGAAATGATAGGTATAACCAGAACTGTTGTACTTTGCATCTTCATGCTTAAAGATTTCAAATTTATAAAAACAGAGTAAAGAAAGAGTTGAAACAATAAAATAGCTGAAAAAAATACAAAAGCAAATAATTTTTTTCTTGCAGAATTATATTGCAAAGATACTTTTTTTGTTCATCCGAAAGGAAAGAAATACTCCTGATTTTTTAGTTCTCATTTCAGAATAAAAAAAACTCGCCAATGACTGGCTTGCTTCAGCTAGAATTTTAAATTGATAAAATAAAAAAAATAAAAAAAACAAAAATTCTGAAATCACAGAAATTTAAAAGATAATTCGCTCTAGAAATGATGTTTTTTCTTTCATTTTTTGAAAGAACACCATAACTTTTAAAGAACATGATAAAAACACTTTATATTTTAATAAAATATGACTGTGAGTGGGGATTTTATTACAAATTCAGATATTCAGAACATCATGAAATGGGGTGGGGGTATTTTTAGATTCCATTTTAGAAATTANAAGTGCACACTTAAAAAATCAATGATTAATCTTGTGCAATATACAGGGTATCTGCTAAATTTTAGATTTTTAAATTCATGATTTCCATGACTAATTCCTAGAATTTTTCATGACTTAACGAAGTTACTATTTTTTCCGACAAAAATGCAACAAGAAATTCAAAAACGCACTATAATAACATAAATTGAAATGATAGGTAACCAGAACTGTTGTACTTTGCATCTTCATGTTTAAAGATTTCAAATTTATAAAAATTGAGTAAAGAAAGAGTTGAAACAATAAAATAGCTGAAAAAAATACAAAAGCAAAAAATTTTTTTCTTGCAGAATTATATTGTAAAGATACTTTTTTTGTTCATCCGAAAGGAAAGAAATACTCCTGATTTTTCAGTTCTCATTTCAGAATAAAAAAAACTCGCCAATGACTGGCTTGCTTCAGCTAGAATTTTAAATTGATAAAATAAAAAACACAAAAATTCTGAAATCACAGAAAGTTAAAAGATAATTCGCTCTAGAAATGATGTTTTTTCTTTCATTTTTTGAAAGAACACCATAACTTTTAAAGAACATGATAAAAACATTTTATATTTTAATAAAATATGACTGTGAGTGGGGATTTTATTACAAATTCAGATATTCAGAACATCATGAAATGGGGGGGGGAGGTATTTTTAGATTCCATTTTAGAAATTAGATTTGTCAGCGACCTAAATCCATGACTTTCTTAAAAAAAAAATAGTTAAAATCATGACATTTCATGACAAATTTTGTTCAATACCGAAATTCATGACTTTCCATGATTTTTCATGACTTTCCAGGAGCGCGGATACCCTGAATATAAGTTTTAATTACTTTGAGGTACTCGTAGATAATCTACACATGAATAATCAGGGCTCTACATTAATTATTTGAATATGTGCATAAAAATATTTTTTAAGGATTCTTCTTTTACATATTTTAATATTTAAAATCATAGATTTTTCATTGAGTATTGCCTTCAGGAGACTTAGGGGGCTGCTAACAAGATATAGGTGTTTAATGGATTTGCAGAGGGGTTGATTACAAATTATAGATGAAATCAACATTGAGTTCAAAATAAAATTCATAAACTTTTTGGTTCAGTATTTCTAATTCAAACTATAATATTAATATATATATATAAGTTATTTAAATTGTTTGCCTAAAAAAGGAGGGAAAAAGACATTTTAATACTGAAACAGTATAAATTTGAGACCATTATTTTGTTTTGAAGGAAAGGCTTTACCTCGCTATTACAGGCAAGTAAACGAACTGCATCATCCAGAGTGAAAGAATCTGCAGATCCTGTCCCTTCAGCTGAGTTCCATTAATGAGCGAGGCTTGCTCAAGGGATCTGTTGTCTTCTAACACACTGGAAGATAGCTCTTTCTCAATATTCTCTACTTTTACCTGCAAAATAATAAAGACATTTTAGATACAGAGATGCCAACTTGAAAATTATGATTTCAGTAATAGTCACACATAACTTATAACGATTTTCAGATTTAATGTTTATTGAACCTGAAGATAATGATTTTCAGATATAATGTAATAATGATTTTCAGATATAATGTAATAATGATTTTCAGATTTAATGTTTATTGAATCTAATTAAAGATTTAATTTTTATTTTAATGGTACTATAAATTAAAATTTAATAACAATTTATTCATTATATAACTATTTTAATGATTAATATTCCAAAACTGTTCTGTTAATAGATAAAATTTGAATTTAACGTTCACCTAAAAAGGTTCGTAGATACATAATACATACAAGTATAATAGAACACAAAATCAGGAGCTGAAACTTCAAAAAGAAAATTTATTTATGCATTTTATCTAAATCTAATTTAGTACTTTGCTTTGCAGCTCTTATTACAAGCACCAGAAAATTTCCTTTCAAAACATACTTTTTTATTAGTTAATGCTTTTGTTTTTTCTATAAGAGGCAATCTATAAGAAACCATGAGCAATCATAAAATAAATCTGTAGAACATACGGTACAGAACACCTGTACTTCCAACACTCAGGGATGAGATTGGCCAAAAGGCAAAAAAGCTGAATTTCCATGAGAGTAAATTTTACGCACATGTAATCGTTTAATAATAAATTCCAAACAATTTAAGATAATGAATAACAATGTGTTAACATAAAATTGTGTACTAATTTGGTATATAAACGATTACATTGGTACTTAACATTTAGTAAAAAGTAAAATCACGAATAGAAAAAATAAAGCTAGAATATTATATTTTTCTTCAGTTCACATAAGAGACAGTACATGGGAAACTGTCTNTTTATCTAAATCTAATTTAGTACTTTGCTTTGCAGCTCTTATTACAAGCACCAGAAAATTTCCTTTCAAAACATACTTTTTTATTAGTTAATGCTTTTGTTTTTTCTATAAGAGGCAATCTATAAGAAACCATGAGCAATCATAAAATAAATCTGTAGAACATACGGTACAGAACACCTGTACTTCCAACACTCAGGGATGAGATTGGCCAAAAGGCAAAAAAACTGAATTTCCATGAGAGTAAATTTTACGCACATGTAATCGTTTAATAATAAATTCCAGACAATTTAAGATAATAAATAACAATGTGTTAACATAAAATTGTGTACTAATTTGGTATATAAATGATTACACTGGTACTTAACATTTAGTAAAAAAGTAAAATCACGAATAGAAAAAATAAAGCTAGAATATTATATTTTTCTTCAGTTCACATAGGAGACAGTACTTGAGAAACTGCCTGGTTTAGCAAATTAAAACTAGTGAGAACATACATTAATATTCCATTTCTTTTAATAAGTACTGTTAGGTGATTTATAGCAAATAAATCAGTAACACGACTTTTTAAGTTATTTAGAAAAGAAAAGGAACTTTTACAATTTGAATCACTATGTTCATATTATAATCTAATCTAGATAGAGTCCTGTGAAACATGTCAATAACTGTGAAGTAGAAATATATGGTAACTCCTTTACACGATAATCAGCAACTGTTTAGATAACTATTTTTCATTCCATAAGAATTTCGCATTTTATAGCATAAATAACATCATTTTTAAAATTTTGGTGCTGAGTTCTCTTTTTCCAAAAAAAAAAAAATTTAATCATTTTTTAAGTGATTGCTTTTGTTTGCAATATTTTTTTTTATTTATTTTTGTTTAATTTCCGATTGCTGCAAATGCTTGCCTACATATTCAAATAATCGTCGATAGAAAAACAGTCACCTTTATAGCAACTAATTCAAGGGGAAAAAAATGTACTTCTTACAAGAATCATGATAGGTAATCTTAAAATCGCATGATACAAATTGTGATCTTGTCTGAACTATTACTACTACTAAAATTTATAATTTAGTGAAATAAAACGAGTAAGTTTTTATTATTGGTACAAATGAAGCATCTTAAAAGAGTTATAACACATCTATTTGAATCCAAATTTGAGTAGTTAATTTTTTCCAACCCATTATTTAAAAAAGCAGATGAAATAAGAAAAGAAATTCGTAACAATTAATTAAAATCACGGTTAATTTTTGCCACTTCTTATAACATGAAAGCGAAATAAAAATAATAAATAAGCATGAATCTTTTCTTAACTCAGATCCTCTTAAATTTTGAATCTGAAATGAAAATTCAAGAAATTGAACAATGATATCATATGAAAGCAAAATGACGGATTCGCAAGTCCCAAGAATTGCCAGCGAAAACAAGATTGGAAAGAAAAAAAAAAGTCAGTGAATTGTCAGGGGAAAACACAATTTCACCTCAAAATCGAGAATAGTCATTGTCAGAGAATTTGTCAAATTGCAGGATTTCATTCCTCCATATTCAATATCATAACTTGTCTTACATACATTAAAATTAATATTGATTCATGAATTAAAGAAAACAAGAAATGCATATTTCATAAAAACTTAAGAAGTAATATTATAATAATATAAATTGTATACATCTAAAAGATAATAGTAATGGGTGGATAATGGGTGTTGATACAAAACAAACACAGTGTGAAATTATAACTAAAATAAAACTTAAATGTTACGAGTTTATTTCCATGCTAAGTGGAATTATAAAGTAATATAAAGGCATATTTTAAGTATACAGTAGTTCTTTTTTATTATTATTATTATTTCAGCACATTTAAGGAACAAAGGTGAATATATTTGAATTGTTATTGAAAACATTAATTAATAGTTCAATGGAATAGTTAAACACTACGAAATATTTTGAAATAATTCAATTAAAGGTTTACTCAATACACAAAAGTAGACCATTATAAAAGCAATTTTAGGCTTTCTATGTAAACAATTGTTGAGGCACACTTAAATAATACTTTTGGTTATATCTCTTTAAAGAAAATTATTGAAATGAAGTTAATTTTAAATTATTTTAAAATTCATAATATGGTTTATCACAACCAAAAACTATTAATGACACTCAATTTAAATTTAAAAAAATCCAAGAAGAAATTAAAACATATGCTATAAATATTTTCATAAGTTAGAGATGTTCATAAGTTGTGCATTTATATACTTTTCTGTTATAATACAATCAATGGAAACTTTAAAAATAATTAACACTAGGTTGAGGGAGAGTTTTACACAAAAACTACTCAAAGATAAGTTAACTCGTGACCGGTCAACAGTGTGCTAATATAATTAAAAATATAGTTTTATTTCAAAATGATCATTGTATAGTCTTGAATAATTCCAAAGGCTCAATATCAGTTTTTAGAACCTCAAAATACAGTTTGCCATTTTATGGCTGCTAATTATGCTTATAAAGACAAATAGTTATTACATTGCCAAGACTAACTTTTTTTCATATATTTACAGAAATATTAATCACATTTAGCTAAAAAAAACAACAGCAATTACATTTTTATGAAGTATGATAAAAATTATTTCCCTCTTAAAAAATATCAACAAATACATCCTGAAATGTATGACATATAATTAAACAAAAATAAGCTAAGCAAAAATGCAACAAAAGGAATGACAAAAGAAACTAACGATTCACTTTTTACAAATTTTAATTCTTAAGCAGTTCTAATTTTAAGCTAATATTCTAATGTATTGTACAATAACCTTAGAGTTTAAGCATGCTTTTTAAAAATTCAAAAATATTAGAAAAAATAGAATTATTTAAACATAATTACAAAACCAATTTATCTAATCATTCAACACAAATTTCTATATTCTAAAGCCTCTATAAGATTTGAATCTGTGTCATTGGCAAAGCAGTTTATTAAATCTTTTAAAACTAAATTTGTACATGAAAATTAGGTGACCTCAAACAATTAGTGCAAATGATATTTAAAGTTACGAAATCAGACATAAAAACTTTGTATCTGACGTATACAAACTTTTTTGAATTAACATACCTTTTTTTCTCTTGACGGATTCGGATTTTTAACCCTAAAAATATAAGATGTAGCCGTAATCTGGGAAATATGGTCAACATAGTTTAATCAGGAGCGTTATCCAAAGATTGGACCCCTAAATATTATTTTTACTTTTTAGAACTAAGTGAGTAGAAATTTTTTTGCACACAATTATAAAATTCACTTATTTAAAAATAATTCCAAGCAAAATATAATTTTTATTAAATATTTATTGTTTTTTCTTAATTGACTTAATAGTCTTAAAAAATTTAATTTTAAGTTATAATTTTTTGTCACTTTAAAGTATATAATTTTACATGGTAAAATTTGAGTTAAATCGGTTGAATAGTTCCCGAGAAATCGAGTTTTAAATATACAGATTTTTTACGTTTGTTATGTTTATTCTTACAATTTATTTTTATGATATGTTTATTCAGAGAAAGTATATTTTTGTATACCTTTTCATAGCACAAAATATTGTCTGCACTAATTATTTAGCATATCTGAGGTCACCTCCCTTGAACCATTAAGATTGAGTCCTAGAACATGAAGATCTGATCATTAGATTAAAAGTTATTCAGGGTGCTCTGTTTTTTCTTTTTTTGGCGCTTTGAAAATTTAAAATTAAGTAAATTAATGATTGGTTTACAATTGTGTTATACAATGTTTTAATTATAATTTACAGTGTTTTGATTTGCAATTGTGTCATAAATAAATTGTAAATCAAAAATAATAATCATTCAATAGTACTATCTCTTGAAATTATAAGAATAACGGTATATTTACAAGCAAAGAAATTTTTAAAATGTATAATTTGAATTTGAAGAAATTTTTTTTTTTAACTATTATGAGACACACAAGCAAATAAACGTATGAATAAAATATACTTAAAATAAACACTTATTTGAAGAAAAACAGTCTTTTATTAAAGAGATTAATACCTTCTGTGTGGTGTTTACATCTACGCCTAAACGAAGCTTAAGTTCTGAGTTTTCTTGCTCCAAAGTTTGGATCCTTTTCATACTTTCTACAGTTTTCATTAATAAAATTTTTTTCTGAAAATAAAAAATCAGTTACTTTTATAAACAGATATTTAGATACAAATAGATAATTGCAAAATCAAACATTTCAGTGTGAAATTATTTAAGTATAATTATTAGAGTGTATATGCTACCACTGAATTTTTTTAAAATTTTAACTTCCATGAACCATTTTGAATAAATGGACACAGATCACAACAGAAACCACAGCTAAATTTCGCACCGCCTCGCCACATTTGATCCTCTATAGGTGTGGTGAAGAACGGTTTGGTTCAGAGTTGGCAAGATCTAGGACAAAATGGATTAATCCACAGTTTAAACCGTCCTGTCCAAATTAATAATTTGTCTTAAATTGCCCAAAACCTATTTACCCAAATTATGTCAATTAGAAATAAAATCTATATATAGTGAAAAATTATAATTTTAATTTTTGAACAAGAAACAAAATGAAGAAAAGTTTTGTCTTGTCTAATTAAAATAGGTTATTGTTATCTTTAATATTGCATTATTTACCCTTATGCCATAACATAATTTATCAGTATTAAAAGCGGATTTATTCATGTTTAAAGGTATTCACTTTTGTTGTTAAATGAATTGTGGAGCTTCAAAAATTATAAATCTTTTCTTTATATATTATTTTCCTTTAATAAGTTAAAGCAAATTGTAACAAGCAAATTCATCATTCACCAAATCAATAAACAAACCTTTAGTTGAACGCTTGTTGTTTTATGAAATTTGTTTGTTTTTTCATTTGCTGACTTGCAACTTTAATACATCACAAAAACATAAAGTAAATCTCAAAAGGAATAATTATACAACATTTCAAAAAATTTCATTTGTCAATAACCGTTTTAAGTAAAAAAAACTTTAATAGTTTAAAAATTTCTTAACAGTAAGTGTTTACTCCAATTGAATTAATATAAATTTTTGGTCATTTTAAGAACCCTTGACAATAGCAGAAAAATAAAATTAGTGAAAAATATACGTCACAGTGTTAATAAAAATAAATATTTATGGAAATGGTGCATTTGCGCACCTTTGGTCGAAAATTGGTAAAAAAATAGTCAAATCATTCCTTTCTATTTCAATCTTTTCACTGACAAGCTAGTTAAAAAAAGAGCACTAGACTTGTAGGATCTACACTATAAAAATACACTGTACTTTTTAATTACTACAAAAATTCAGCTAAAGCATCATGTATAAATTGTATACATCTAAAATATAATAGTAATGAGTGGATAAACACAGTGAGAAATTATAANATGTCAAAAACCAGTTTTTGACGGCAAAAACCCAACCATGATTAAGATATTATCATACACAGAGAAATGAAGGTTTCAATATATTAATGTATGATTTCAATAAAAATTCTTAACAAAACAGATATACAAACTAACTTCTGCTGCAAGACGTGAAACTTGTTCTTCAAGTTCTTGCATTCTAGCCTTTTTCCTATCTCTAGCTGTTTGTGCAGCAACTCTGTTTTTTAACTTCCTATAAAATTATCAAATTGCACACTTACTTAAAACTAATAAAATTTAAAAAAAACACATTTACATCAGTTACAAAATAAAGTTTGTAGCATTTCCAGGGCCGGATTAACCTATAGGCACACTAGGCACGTGCCTAGGGCCTACGAAAAACTTGGGAGGAAAACATTTTAAAAGAAAATCAAACATAGTGGAATCAGAAAAACAGTTTTGTTTTTCTGATTCCACTACGTTTGATTTTTTTTTCTTTTTACGATAAATTTCGCACTCAATAAATTCTTTTTTTTTTCATAAATTTTATCATTAGGTTTTTTTTTTTAAATTCCGTTGATCTTGCCTTGTTCCGGGTTTTAATATTTATGCTAGTCCCTTTTTTAACTATCGTATTTTCAAGTGTTTTTATTTAGATTAATAAGTTTTCCTTTTATTTTATTGTTTCTCCCCGTATAATTAGGTATGAAATATATTGCGTTATTTAATCATTGGTTTTGTTTATATTATTTAATTTAGGAATTGTAATTATTTTTAAAAAATAAATATGAGAATTTTGTATTTTTTAAACTTGTTTTTCTTGGCTAAACTTGTAAATATTTTTATTCTTTTAAATGTTATATTTCTACCATTTTTTTTTTCTCTTTAAAGTTAGGAGTACTTTTCTTTTTTCTCTTACTTTATGCATTACACTTGTCGGCATTGCAGATAAAGTTCGATAAACAAATTCGTAAATTAAAATCCATATCAATAAAAATGTTTTTAAAAAAATATGCAAGAAAATTTTAGCATATATTTTGAAAAGAGGGGAGGAGTGGGGGAGGGAGGGGAGGGGCCAAAAACGGCTATGCCTAGGGCCTACGAAAGGTATAATCCGGCTCTGAGCATTTCTAATCATTGATATAAGAAACAAAACTTTCTGTATTAGTGCATGCTCAACCAGTAGGTATACTGAAAATAACTTTAATCTCTTTGAGCTTTCTTAAACATCCAAAAAAAGAGCATTTTTTGAAAAGTGGAGCCGTTAAAATTCACTTAGTTTGTAAAGAATATGACAATCAGTTAAGCATGCTTCATGTTCTTTGGTTTTTAAAGAGCACCCAAACTATTGATTTTTGTTTTATAATAAGTATACTTTTATGGGTCAATAAATAAATTAAGTAAAAAAAGATCTTGAATAGTTCTATAACACATTTTCATACCTGCCAACTTTTAATCATTTCGAGGATTATATTCCCCAGTGGAAGAAAAATGTAATTTAAATTACAATTTCAGGCAGAAACATACGCTGTATTTTGAAAAAACTTATACGGACTACAGACTGTATTACATATTAATATATATGCTTACTATTTTTTAAAAATAGTGGTGGTCAAAAAGACAATAAATTAAATTTATAAATACAAGGAATATATAGGAATTAGGGTGACCAGGGGTAATTCACGATCACTCTGTTTCTGTAATAAAATCACCTAAGTAAGGTAAATAATGATAGGTAAATAATGATCACCTAAGTTTTATTTAAAAAATTATTTTCTTAAAAATTTGAAACATGGACAAGAATGCTTGTACACTTTACTAAAGTATAACTACATTTACTTAATAATAGTTTTTTGTTTAATCTAACAAAAAAAGTACAGTAGAGAACTGATTATCCGGAAAGATCGGGACCATCGCGATTCCAGATAACTGATTTTTCCGGTTTTCTGAATCGCTACAAAATGCCGTTTTTTTTAATGTTTATAAAACGAAATTAAAAAATTATTTTGAAATAGTTTTAGAAATAATAAAGAATGATAAATAATAATACACTTAAGTTTAAATAAGGAAAGAAATTATGAAATAAAAATTATATACAGGCTTTTATATATTATTAACATTAATAACATATATAAGCTATTTGTGCTTATGTGAGATTCGTCTACAAACGGCTTTTGATCCGTCCTCTAAATCAGTTCTTTCGTCAACTCGATACGTCGTACGCTCTAAATAACAAAATGGGCTCAAAATCTTGCATGGGAAAAAAAAAATTTTTTTTTAATGGAAGAAAATTAATTTCCGGTTCCGAATTTCATTCCGGTTATCTGGTTTTCCGATTTCCGGATAAGAGGTTCTGCACTGTATCTTTTAAACTGCTTTCTATATTTTCCATTTCAAAGACAGGTTTCAAAATGTGCACATTTCTGCAAAGATCCCCTTCCTTCTCTTAATAATAAATAATTTGAGTTACTGTATTTTTTTTTGATATGAAAATAGTGTAACCTTTGGTTTAATTGTTTCGCATCTACTGTAAACATTAAATTGATTATAGGAAACTATATCAAATGTTGCCCCCTACAGATAGGGTAATTATTTATCACTGGGGTAATTCCTGATCATTGTCATTTCTTTTTATAAATAGTATTAAAAATAGCTGTCTTCTCTTAAATAACAGTTCATACTGATTAAGTGGAACAACTTTATTTGAAGAAAAACAGTCTNGTTGCTCCCTACAGATGGGGTAATTATTGATCACTGGGGTAATTCCTGATCATTGTCATTTCTTTTCATAAATAGTATTAAAAATAGCTAATTGTCTTCTCTTAAATAACAGTTCATACTTATTAAGTGGAACAACGATAAAATATATTTTAAATGTAATCACAAAATTTGATTTTAACTGTATACAAGACAAATGTGTTCTGATTTGCACCATTTCTGGTTTATCTTACCTTGCTTCTATCTTAATTTTATGTGTGTACATTGTTAGAATAATTTTTAAGTTTATAATTTAGCCTAATATAAATATGGTGAGAAATTATAAGCCTAAAAAGGATACTAAAATTTTAGAAAGCAAAATTAGTGAATTTCTTTTACTGATTGAAAATGAAAATTTCAGTGTGAGAGCTGCTGCAGAGCTGTTGACATACCTTACTTAACTATACACTCTCACTTAATGAAGTTACAAAACCCAGCAAAAGTAACCCATGTGGGAACTCTTTCTTATATTTCAGCAGAACATGAGAAAGAGTTGGTTGCTTGCCTAAAATGTTTGGCACGATGCAAAGATTTTTGGAAAATATACTTTATTCTTGTTTTTAATAAATTGTTTTATTAGCTACTTAAACATATATTTTGGGTTTATTTATTTGATCTTGATGTCTCATTTGTTAATTACCACTGTATAATTATTTTGAAACAGCTCCTTTACTATAAAAATTGGTGATCAGGAATTACCCCAGAAATGACCAAGAGAAGAGGTAATTCCTGATCACTAAAATTTTAAAATCTTTTAAATTCTAATTAGATTTTCAAACAAAAGGTAGCAGAGGACTCATCTCATATAGCCTCAAACTTCCAGTAAATATTAAAATTCTATCTCGAATAGTTTTTTTACAAAATAGATGTTTGCATTTTTTGATCAGGAATTACCCCAGGTCACCCTACACACTTTACGACCACTTTAAATATTGAAATAAAATTTTACGGCAAATGCGTAAAAGTTAGCAGGTATGCAATTTCACTAGCAATACTAAGTTAAAATGGCACTATTTTAATTAGATAAGATTCAATCTAAATATATCAGTAAATTCATAAATACATGAGTAACATCATATTTTTTGACACTCACAATCTTTATTTATCCCAGTAAAATTAGAAAAAATAAGATTTTTAAAATTAAATCAATTTGTGAAATTAATTCATTTCAGCCTGCTTTTAAGTAGTTAAAGATATGTCTCTATCATTAAGATATATATTTAAAGATATGTCTTTATTCTTTTCACATCTTAAAGATATATCTTTGATTTTAAACTGGAATTTCTATTCCAGTTTAAGAAAATTTAAATCATACATTTTAACCTATATATTACAATAAAACTTTTTTTTATCTAGAATAAAAGTTTCAAATGTATTATCATTTATTTTCATTATATTTAAATCAAAAATATTAAAATTTTAATTACAGTTAAATTTAACTACAGATATATTTTTTAAGGAACTACTTAAAATGAAATATTTTAGTCACCTTGTAATTTTGCATCAGTTGTATTTTTCTTAGCTAAATCTTTAATAACTTCCCAACTTAATAATGCGCTTAAACTCATCCTTGATCTTTCATAAGTTATAATTCTTTTATTAAAAAAAAAAGATAAAAACTCATTCCACAGAAACTTGAGCATGAGAAGATGTGTAGACCAACCCTGTGGAAGAATAGCAGCGACACAGCAACATTGTCGCTGAACGTTAAGAGTTTTTGCAAATGATTTTTTGTCAGAAAAGCTTTACTTTTCTACAGAATTTTACACGTAATACTTGAATCATGCATTTAAATAATCACTTTATGACGCACTTAATTTAAGCTGATAGTATCATAAAACGATATGTTTTGATTTTCGGCAGTTATTGATAATTATTTTCACATGGTTTTTAACTATTTCTATATATCTTATTCACTATGGATTTTACGGTTATAAATTATTTTTTTATTGTGATGATCATCTACAAAATGCGAAGGATAATTTGTGCATTGAAAAACTTCGCAGCTCAAACAAACCTCTTCTCATCTTCAAAAACTAATAAAACTTTTCATGATGAAAATTAAATGCAAACTTAAACAAAAAAAACAATTGTGTATTAGGTATTTATTTAAAATAGCTCTATTGTTCATGATTGGTTACACGTAATTATATCAGTTGGTATCCTTTTTATAAATGCCAAATTTTATTCATTGATCACCAGGAAAATTGCACAGACTAAAATTTAAATTGTGTGCAAAAAATCTTGTTCCTTCAATAACAATTTAGGGGAGATTTTCGTATCGTGATCTGTGGCAGAATAATCTCCAAGTCTTGGAAACTTCCAGGCAGTGGCCCGCGAGACACTAAAAAAAAAAAAAACACCACAGAAAGAGACCGTAGCCACCCCCTCCCCGTCACAGAAGTTTCACTGCATTTGTGTGCTGTCACAGAAGTTTCATTGCATTTGTGTGCTTTACACATAACTATTTGTTCGTGATATGAACAATTATAAAAAAAAAAAGCAATTATATTAAATTCACTTTTAGCCTTATTTTATGGTTTCAGAAGCTGGTTTCATGAAGTCTCAATTTGGCAAATATTAAATTTGATGAAATTTTCAGTTATAAGTACTACCTGCCCTCTTTGCATTAATAGTGAAATTTGATTAAATTTGCTACAATGAAGTCAGTCAATCTCTTAAAAGTATAATAAAAACAACTAATTAATGATAAAACAATAAGCAATAACATCGTCTTCCATTTATAAGGTCGTTGGGATTGATTTTACTAAGTGGTAGTTGTGATTTAAGTAGGAAGAATTTGCCATGGTGAATAAAACAATTTGTTTTAAAAACAAAGTTTAACACATTACATTAAAGTTTAACACAGTGCTAAAACAATGTATTAAATACGCCGATAGCCCAATTTTCATGTACTACTTTATAAACATATGGTTTGTTAAGGTGATAAAAACATACATGTTATTCTTGATTGAAATAATACCTGCGCATTATTTTTTCTTCTTGAGACAAATGATCCAGTCTTTGTCTTTTTCTAGGGCGGTTTTGTACAGAATCTGATACATCACTTTCTTGATCACTGGTAAGAGATTTCTCATCTTCAATTAGGAGTGTGAAATACGATGGTGGGTATTTGGTGTCACTACCGCAATTCAGATTTAAATCTATTTTCGGCAAAATATTGCTCGGAGAAGTTGATAACTTCTTTAACTGTGGCATTTCGTTGTTTATTAAACGAAATATTTATAAATAATACCAAGTCCTACAGATAATGGACAAAAACCACCCCAAATTCAGAGAGGCGAAACTTTCGTTGGGCAATGAAAGAATGAAAACAAAAAATTAACAGGAAAAACAAACGCGTGTCGAGTTCTCATTGGTCATAGAAATTTCTAGTTCTGGTTTCATCACCCCTCTGAAGACGTGCCAGCGTGGAATATTTTACATCATTTTTTTTTACAAGGGAATACTTTCAATTTCACTTGTAACGAGGAAACTTTAACGAGGGTTTTTAATTGAGGAAATGAAAAGCATTTAGTAAAAGCAAAGCGCCTTTGAGTAAAAATGGGGCTACTAAATTAGGGATTGCATAAAATAATAAAATTTCGAAAAATAAAATGATAGATAATAAAATTTCCATAGTTTCTATTACGGAATGGCAACAAGAACGTTATAACATCCGGGTGATTAGATTTTGACATTTTGATTGGCTGTTGACTGTCACTTTTGGTTGCAAAAATTGAAAGAGTTATCGCGTTTATTAGGAATTTTTTGCAATAAAAATTCTATTAATCTGGCTTTTGGAAGATTTGTGCTTAAGAAAATTGTCTTATGTTTTTTAATTTTTAGATATTTACCAATATATCAATAAAATTTTTTTGTTTTCTTTACTGAGTTTATTATTTCATTTTAACTGAAATTGATTTATTAATTTTGAAATTGGTTTGACAATCAGAGTATGTTCATGGGTGCTCTTAATTATTTTTTAAATTATGAATATTTATATATTTTCCCTTATAAAACCGTAGCTGCAATATTTATATGTTTTTCCTTACGTTCTAATGTTAAAAAAAAAGTTTAATCAAAAAGAAACTTGGATTTTAATTAAATTAATAGTTATCCCGAATGTGTTCACCTATGCAGATTTCCTGAACTTTAAACTTAATTATTAAAAATTATAACATAGAAGATAATTCTACAATGAAGTTTCAATTGTTTAGATATTATGTTTATTAGACAGTGAATCTATTTCTACATATAAAATTTTATATTTATATAAGGGAATTTTTTTATAAATATTTTCTAAATTTCAGAATTTTAATTTTGATTTCTTTTTCAAAATACTAGTGAAAATGGTTTTTTATTTTATTTTAAACAATTTTTGTCTTCTCTTAGATGACCTCTTGTCCGGCAACCCACAAATGCATGCCTATACCTGCCCCTTGTGAATCATACATAGAAACAAAAGCCTAACCCCAGTAATTTAATATTACTTTTCATTTTTAAAATTGATTTTAAATTGTTTATTTAGAAGAACTCTGATTGAACTCTAATGCTCTATTAAAAGAAATTTTAATTACAGCATGAGAGGTGAAAGTTTTCAATTTTGATTTGATATGTTTTTTAAATGAATAATTCATATTTGAAGAGAAGTGTGTTTACTATAAGGCTCAAACTGGGATCAATCTTCTATAGATCAAATTACATTTATAGTTTAATGACACTATTGCCAGAATTGGCTATACTGTTCCCAACGTAAATGATATCAAGAGCCTATAACCTTAATATCATTTACGTAATTATATCACTTGCGTACTATCATTTACCTACTTCTGATATGTAAGGGACTACTAATAGATATGATTTGTATTATCTGGATATTTAAGAGATAGATATCTTAGTTCTCCAAAAACTTGATTTTACTAAAATTTATTGATTTAATTTAAAGAGTAAATTTATGCTTTCCATCCCATAATTTTATGAATTAAATTATTTCAAACATTACAGAATGCGAAGTATAAATAATCTAATATTAGATTATTTACTTTTCTAAAACAAATCAGGGTGCGTAGCCAAATCTTTGAATCAAAAATAAGCACTTTTCAAAAACTTTTCAAGCACTTTGCAAAAATTTTCAAGCACACAAAAAATTCATATTCAATCAATGATATTATTGAAGAACAAAAACTTTTTATAAACAGTTTTAGCGCTAAAAAAAACCCAAAAAGAAATGGGCGAAAATCAAAACAATCAGTACTTTCCCACATCACCGAGTGAAATCAACTTGACCATGAACTCAGAACAAAAGTACTTACAAAAGTTACTTACCCCCTACGTCAAAAAAAAGTGTTAGAAGTGAAATAAAATAGACAAGAATAAAATTAAAATGAATGAAAAAGAAAAACATTTCATAAGGACCTGATATTCTCTATCCGAATTGGAGCACTTGGGTTTCGGTTTCAAGCGTGCGCGCATGCTCAAGTCATAACGTGGGTACGACATGAAGTCCGCGTGAATGATTACGTAGCAAACTCTCCATTTTTTGTGAAATGCATGGGATCCACCAGATATCACTGAAGGGAAAAAAAATTATTCGGAAAAAAAGCACTTTTTAAAAACGCAAGCTGAGAAAAGCACCTTTAAAAGCTTTTAAAAACGAAATCCCCCCAAAAGCACCTTTATGTACTTTTTACAAACGCTACGCACCCTGACAAATTTATGAAATTTAAATTTCTTGATAGCAATTTTTATCTAAAAATTTAAATGTTTACAAATAATTCATAATTTAAAAAGAAAAATATACTGGGGAGATTTGGAGGGGTAAAATAAAAAGTGGTAATGATTAAAGTTCTTCATATTCAAAGAAAGATTTTTAATATTAAGCAGATTTCCTTCAGAACCTGCATCAAACAAGTTTTCATTTGCAAAAAAATATTTTATCATAAAATCAGACAAAATTATGTAAACAATATAAGGCTAGAGTTATTTATGATCTATAAATTTAATTATTGTGTTTAATTATCTAGAAATGAAATAATTTGTTTTTAAAAAATAATTTAATATAAAGCATCAGTAATAGATTTTAAAATCTGCATCTATTGTATAAGCGTTTGGCTTTGTCTGTTTGGTAACAGAAAATTTGTTTACGGGTAAATCTGTAACATCATATTATAGAATTTGCTGCAACTTCGGCACAATAAAACACACTTTTGTTGATTAATAATATGCTTGTAACCTAACATAATAATATTAATTGAAGTATAAGCTGAATTATATTTTTTAAAAACAGGCAAATGGAAGTTCATAAAAAAAAGTTAAACAAAAATAGTTGAATTTCTTTGCCTTCTGCTAATCATAAGTACCAAAATTTGTAAAAAATAAAAATTGCTTTTATAATCAAAATGGTTTAAAAAAATAAATATACTATTAATTAATAAAATTAACTAAAAAGTTCTGTAGTATGAATTCAAATAAACAAGGGTCTCTCAATTTATTAAAAAAAAAAAAGGTTTTAATAAACTTTTTGTTTGTTTTTCATCAAATTCCACAACTGAACACTGATTCCAAATTCAATTAGATGAACCATGAAAGTCATAACGTGTATTAAAGAGCACTACAATAATCAATAAAAAAAATATTTTTCTTTCAATTTAGACATTTCATGCATTGTAATAGTGTGAAGACATTTCGATTAAAAATACTTATTTTTAACACTTACCTGCTTCATAAATCATGGAAAAAACATAAAATACTTACCTTTGGGAGAGGAGGAGCATAATAAATTCGCCAAACTATTATTGATGTTATCTATACTCTTTTAATAATGAAACTTGTTACTACTGGTTTTGTGATAAAGGCTACACAAGACACTTGTGTAAGAACCTGATACAGTTGCTGTATCAATAATTCCCATTTTATGAGTAAAAACATATACGACATAAACATGCCTGGTTAGTATGGCACTGGGCCCATGTCCAATAGGTTGTGGGTTTGATTCCTGCCGGTCAAAGACTTTCCGTGTAGTAAATAATGACTGGTGCACATTAAACCAGTCGAGTTACAAAGTCCTCCATGTTCCCATAAAAAAAATCAAAACCTCTGGGGGTACTGATCCAGGAGTTTCCTTGTCTTCTGGATTAGTTTAAAATTGCAAGGCTACGGAGTACAAGAATACTTTAGTAGTCGCAAACCCAAAAATTGGGTTGGCTGTTCAACGACGGTTATAAAATAAAACATAAACATATGCTTTGAAAAAAATTGACCCAAAANTTATAATCACAATGGTTTAAAAAAATTTAATATAATATCAATTATTAAAATTAACTAAAAAGTTCCGTAGTATGAATTCAAAGAAACAATGATCTCTCAATGTATTAAAAAAAAAAAAGGTTTTAATAAACTTTTTGTTTGTTTTTCATCAAAGTCCACAACTGAACACTGATTCCAAATTCAATTAGATGAACCATGAAAATCATAACGTGTATTAAAGAGCACTACAATAATCAATAAAACAAAATATTTTTCTTTCAATTTAGACATTTCATGTATTGTAATAGTGTGAAGACATTTCGATTAAAAATACTTATTTTTAACACTTACCTGCTTCATAAATCATGGAAAAAACATAAAATACTTACCTTTGGGAGAGGAGGAGCATAATAAATTCGCCAAACTATTATTGATGTCATCTATGCTTTTTTAATAATGGAACTTGGTACTACTGGTTTTGTGTTATTAGGCCTGTGATAAAGGCTACACAAGACACTTGTGTAAGAGCCTGATACAGTTGCTGTATTAATAATTCCTATTTTATGAGTAAAAACATATACGACATAAACATGCCTGGTTGGTATGGCACTGGGCCCATGTCCAATAGGTTGTGGGATTGATTCCTGCCGGTCGAAGACTCTCAGTGTAGTAAATAATGACTGGTGCACATTAAACCAGTCGAGTTACTAAGTCCTCCATGTTCCCATAAAAAAATCTAAACCTCTGGGGGTACTGATCCAGGAGTTTCCTTGTCTTCTGGATTGGTTCAAAATTGCAAGGCTACGGAGTACAAGAATATTCCAGTAGTCGCAAACCCAAAAATTGGGTCGGCTGTTCAACGACGGTTATAAAATAAAACATAAACATATGCTTTGATAAAAATTGACCCAAAAATTATTTTATATTAAATGTTGCCTTTTCAGTTACAAATGCATTTTTTGTACTTTAAAAGTTTTTATCAGAATCTTAAATACTATATTAATTGTACTATATGATTAATTATATAATTACAAAACATGTCAAAATCTTATAAACAAAGCAAGACTAGTGAGTTATCTATGACCCAAATTATTTATTGTGTTTTAATTTAAAATATATTAACTTTGTATTTCTAAATAGCCATAGACAAAATCAATAAAAAAAGAAGTAAATTTAAATTAAACTAGTAAGTATTTTACATTTTGGGAACCACTAGTACTACAGTTATTTAAACAAGTGAAATATTGTAGTTCCTACACTCTTATTATAGATTATTTCTATTGGGATTTTAAAAAAAAAAAATAGAATTCACTGCAACTGAGTAGTGCATACTGGCCATGATAAAGACAAAACAAAGTCTTACTTAAAGTTTATATTTGCTTCTTGTATATATTAAATATTTAATGTAACAACTGTTGAACCAGCCATCACTAAAATGTTAATAAACATTCATGTTCTAACTAGACTTGGCTCATTGGTTAACCAAATATTCATTTTTAAGCCTAAAACCAAATTACATGGTTAGCAAATACTGAGCAAAGTTAAATAATTAGATATTGAACTGTTTTAAATAATAAGATATGGGTTTAATAATGATATGAAATTTACATGTTTTGGGGGGAAAAAAATTGTAGCAGATGATCAAAATAGTGGGTATTGATATCAGTCATCAAAACATTGACAAAATGAAAAAAGAAAGAAGTAATATCACTTTTAAAATTAAAACTTTGCACAATACAGCAACAATATTAGATGACCTTGAAAAATATAAACACTTTTAGGTAACTTATATAAATTTTAAATGAAATGAGGGAAAAAGTTGATCTAACGCAACTGAAATTCATCATCACAATTATATGCAATGAGAAATTAAAAGTGAAAAGTATAAAAATTTTAATTGAATTTAGTAACAATTTAAATGAAATATCAAACATTTAAAAACATCATTTTTTTATAATTTTTTTTTGTTATTTAAAAATAAAATCAGTCATTTATGGCTGTTTTATAGCCCTAAAGTATGTAAAGAAATATATGCAACAAGAAGTTTCTCCGTAAATCCCGGACACTAACTCAATTTACTTATGCTACACTTATCCATGTCCAGAGTTCGTGATTTTTAAAAAAAAAAAAAATCAGATTTTTCTGATTTAAATCTGATTGTTTTGATTTAAATAAGATTTATTTGATTTTTATTCAAATACACTTTTTATTCAAATACAAAAAGAGCTTTAATTTATGATTAAAATAACTTTATAAATGTTTAATCAAAATTAAATTAATATTAAAACTATATTATAACAATATTTTAGAAGCTCTAACTTACTAAAATAATTTTTCATTATAATATATAGCTTTGAATGCACAGCAACCATTTTGAAACAAAAGCATGATTGAAATTTAAAGACTAGATGAAATAGAGAATTTAAAGAATACTTCAGGGGTCTGTCTAAGTTTTTCTGAAAGGTACCTATTTTGTAAAAATTTAGACATAATTTGTGAAAATAAAAAATTACATTTAAAAATCAACACAAATATGGTAAAAATATGGATTTATCGCTTCTTACAAAACACAAAAATAAAATTTTAAGAAATTATTCTACCGTTTTTCCTAAAGTTGAATTTGTGAAGGTACAGCTAAACAGTACCAAATTCGGCTTGGACAGACCTCTGTATTTTAACTATCAAAACAAAGTTTAAAATTAACAAACCACAATTTTAATTTAAAATTGCTATTTTGCTTTCTTTTCTCTCATGGTTTTGAAAATGACAAAATAAATGTTACAGATTGTGTTTATAATATAAATGTAGTCATTCATCAAAAAATAAATAAAAATTTAATCTATATATTTTTATATTAAAATATTCATTTTTAATTCTATATCAAAATAGACAAGTTAAGCTAAAAAAAATTTAAAAAAATCTATGTACTCATTGGAGTTTTTCACAAAATCCTTTTACAGAAAAAAATATTAGTTAATAACCCTACTGCTTCAAATAGACTTTGAAAGAGTTTGACACTATACCATGAAAAAAATATCTGAATTCATCAGCCTTTTTTTTTTCTTTCCTATTTTTGGCATATTATGGTAATTTCTTTTTATAATAACCTCAAGCTTCAGAAATATACATGTTCAACTAATAAAATATAATGTAGATTTTAATTCCACGCTTTTTCACTTAAAAGGTAGAATTTTAATTAACATTATTTGCATTATTTTTCGAAAAAATTCACGTTTATTAATTAATTTCTACAGCTATGCAAGTCTATATTAAGACTGAGTTAAATTTTTACTTTAATCTGTAATTTCAAATGTCTTGGAACTTCACACACATCAAGAAAGAAAGTAATCTTGTTAACTAAAATTAAGTAATGCAGCAGTTTATTTAAAATAAATTTTAAAACTTGGAAAAGAAAATAATAAATATATCAATAATTTAAAACACTGTTTTTTTTAAACTTTTAAAATCAATATATATATTATAAAAAATTAGTTGATTTAAATCAATGATTTTTTTAAAAAAATCATTTGATTTAAATCAACAAACCCTGTCAAAAGTCTAAAGAATTATAAAATATATTTATAAATTAAATATTTTTTAGACTGAACCATAAAATTGTATAGGTTAAAGGTTTTGATATTAGCTTCAATTTATATAGTAGTGCTCAAATTATTATTGTTACATATTCAATATCAAAGCGAGATCTTAATTTAAATTCAAAACAAAAAAATAAAAGTCATAATTGTATAAGCAAATTCAATAGTCATCAATTCACAGACATACATACAATCATAAACGTACTGATTCAACTAAATTTAAATATAAAAAAATCTGAGAAGTTGTAAACTCATATTTTATTAATAATTTACAAAAATGACATTTCAGGTAAGTTGCAAATAATAGTTTATAAAAGCTATATTAATATAAGTTTTTCATAAACAAGTAAAACTTTATCAGTTCAACGTAATATACAAGTAAATAAAAGACATTTTTGAAAAGATATAGAATTAGTCTCTACATCAGATAACTGTTCAATGTTTATAGTAAATAATAAAATTTTAAAATCGATGCAAACTTGCTATGTTACAGTTCTTGAATCACATTTGACATGGGCAAATTTGACTACGCAAATCCCAATTATGAAGTTCAGTAGTTGGCAACACACTCTGAAATTTAACCTTCTAATATGCAAGAGTAATAATTCACAGTAGAATTTGATTTTTTAAATGAGAAATAAAGTTGTTTCACCTTCACACAAATGAAATAAAACGACAGCGCGATAGCGGGTCCGGAGTTTGTTTACAATGAAAAATAATTGTGGTCACCAGTTAATTATTGTATTGAAATCTAAATTGAAAATAAAAATAATTAATATTCCTTATTTACAGCAAGAAATCATTTAAAAATTCACACATTTTTAACCTGTAAATCGGGTAAATGCAATCTGTCTTAAAACTTAAATCTCTGAGATATCCAAAAACTGGATCTGCGTTGGATATTAAGTAGAATTTGAAACATCTTTCTGACATTCTATTAAACATATATGTCTAAAACGTATCAATAGTAAAATTCCTAGAGACATACTAAATATGCATAGCTGTAACTTAAATATGTTTGGATATTTCTTATTAGAGAAATTTTAAGAACAGATACCAACCGTTAGAATTATCCGTTAATTTCATCAATGTTTATTATGCTCAACCGTCAACTCGTTGACTGTCAACAATAACGCGCCTAGTTTAAATTATTGTTTTTTGTACTTTTTTGGATTTTTATAAACTTTATTTAAGTACAACTGATTATTCTATATTATTTTAAACAATTTTCTTTTCTTCAGTATATGTTTTAACAAGTAAAAATTTATGATTTATGCGGAACAAAACTTTTTAAGATATTCACTATGGATGCAGGCAATGTTGTTAATGCTTTTGTATTAAGTGGAAATCAATATGCCCTTCATCAAAATGAAGATAATAGGAAGCAATTTCAGAGACACTTAGAAATTTTAGTATGCTTGACAGCTGAAGAAGCGAATTTGTCGATTTTTGAAAATCACACTCTTTCTTCCTCTCAGTGCATAACTCATGTTGTGAACGTTCTCTTAGATAATGATTATAAGCAACCTCTTTTAACTCGAGCCTTAAATGTTCTTCTTAACATGACTCAAAATAATAAGTTATTAAAAAATTTACAACTTACGTACCATGTTCACTCTGCTATATCTACATTTTTGCAACAATATGGAGTTTCCATAAAAGATAATTTAGCCATACAATGTCTGCAGCTTTTGGAGTCTGTTACGTATGGCGTTAAGATTGATTATTTAGAAAATCATTTTCAAAGCTTGATAAGTATTCTTTTCAAATTTGTTTTATCAGAAACATCTCAAGTCCTTAAAATTTCTCTTCACATTTTGGCCAACATATGTCGACACAATCCTAAAGTCCAAGTTCATGTCTGTGGATTGACAAATTTTAAAGAAATTTTCAAGAAACTTGTAACTATGATTAATGGTGAAGTTCCTATTATCATGTTATATGCCTTGTCTATTTTATATAGTATTACACCTTACAACATCCTAGGAACTAAGCTGTGGACAGATGAAAACCTCATGTTGACCTTTGATCTCATAATGAAATTACTTACTTGCAATGATTATGGTTCTGCATCAACAGCTGTAGATTTATTTATTGATTTGATTCAAGTCCCTAAACATCTACAATGCCTTACTAAATCCCCACATTTAAATCGCTGCTTGCGAAAAATTACTAAATCACTGGATAAGATATCACCTAAGCAGTGTGAATTACTTCTTAAGTTTCTAAACTCATTATCTGGTACGGCAGGTATTAAAGACAAGCTGTTGAGCAGTTTATGTGTGCCTTGTGAATCTCAGCGGGAACAGTCATTAAAAATTCATCCCAAACTAACATTGTGGTCCATGAAAGGAAAAGAAGTCCCAGCTGCAATCACAATCGCATCTTTGCAACTAATAAGAAGTATTGTAATATTTTTAGTTGAAAAAAGCATTATTGGAATTGAATATGATTTAAAGGACATAATAGTGGACATATTAGAGAACATTTGCAACTCGTGTGAAAATCTAAACGATGAGTGTTTAGCTATAAACCAAGTAAGTTTCGATCTTCTGTCATTCGTATGCGAGAAAACTGACCTGAGAGTCTGCGTAGCTGAAAAACTAAATCTCGAAGCTTTAGAGCATTTTATAAAATGTCTTCTAAGAGATAGTTTGCTGGAGGAAAATCAGCATCACAAACAAGTAATTAACCTTTTCTTCTCGATCACCGAAACCTTGTCTTCATTAATCGATATCTTACCTGATTGCGAGGTTTTTCTGAGTAAGTTATTGCAAGATAATGCTGTCACCAACTGTGTTGCTTTTGCTATTACTTCCAATAATAAACATCAGATTATCAGAAGTTTATCCCTTCTCTCTCCTAAAAACAATAAGAATTCGTTAAATATTTTGTGCGAGAGCCTTTTATCTAGGAGTGCAGATTCGCAAAAAGTTTCTTCTCACAAATCGGATTCTACTGTGTTTTTCCCGTCAGATACTAACCAATCGAGTTTTAAGAAGAGCAAATATAGTGACAGTGCCTTTGATGTTTTAATGAACAAAATTGAGAACGGCCTTCAAATTAAAGATTTGAAATCTTCAGAAATAATGGATCTGTATGAACATAAAATTGCCATGCTTACCCTTAAAGAACAGGAATTTCAGAATTACATAGCTGCTAAAACACAAGCTTTACAGGAAGCAGACAGGATCATAACGCAGTATAAGTGTCGCCAGGCCGATGCAGAAGCAGAGGCGCTTCGACTGAGGGGTATGATGAAAGATTATGAATGTCGCTGCGAAACGTCCGCAGCGAAATTCACTCAAGAAGAACAGAAAAGGAAGAGATTAGAAGTCAATTTCGATCTCGCTTGTCGAAAAATTCAAGAAATGGAACAATCTGTAATTGAACAGAGGGAAATGACAATGTCTCAGATGACTAGGTTGACGGAACAAAAGAAAAATGTCGAAGAAGAAAAGTTGAGACTCTTTGAGCAAATTGCTTCCAAAGACCACGAGAAGAAATTGCTGACGACTCAGCTGCAGCAAACGGAGGAAGATCTGAGGCTTAAAAATAAAGACTTGGAAGAACTTCAAGAGTCTAAAGAAGATTTGATTAGAGTTTTAGAAGAAACTAAAAAATGTGCTGAAAAATCTAAATCTAATTTTGAAATGAAATTATTGCAATTGCAAAGTGTTATGGATGCTGCTCAGCAAAATATTGCGTCGTTAGAGGCAAAAAATGAAAGCTTAATGAATGAAATGGTTCAAAAATCTGAAGATTTTTCTCATAAGATAGACGATTTGACCGGAGAAAACAAGCAATTGGTGGAACAACTGAAGATGAGAGATTTAAAAATTGAAGATATGAATGAAGCTTTTAGAAAATTAAATGAGAGTTTGCAAGAGAAAAGCAACACAATCCAAGAGAACGAGTTGTTGCTGTTCAAACTTAGGAAGGATTTTGAACAGTTAGAAAACCAAAGAATGAAATTGAAACAGGATAAAGGAATGCTAGAATTACTCTGTAAAAAGTATGAGGCTTCTATCGAAGAAAAAGATTCTACAATTGATAAAACAGTATGTGAACTTGAAACTCTGCGAAAGGACTTTGATGAATCTGTATGTAATAGTGAAAAACAGATTCAACATTTAAAAGATGAACTGGAAAAGCACAAATATATAACTGAAATGATCCATAATATAACCAGTGGTAATAAATTACCACCCAAGACATAATTTTTTTTGTATGTATAGTTTATTTTTATATTAGTTTATTTATACTGGATTATCTGGCAATTGTCAATATTATTTATAAAAATGAAGATGTTCTTTATTTCGATTATTTTTTAAGTTTTAATTTCAGAAGCATGAAATTATTGACATAAATTTCCTTATTGGGACCTGTACCATAATTAGCACCAAGTTCTGCCGATAACCAGGCAATGGTGAAAAACTAAACGAAAAAACACAAAATAGTGCAAACTTAAAATCCAAACTCGTAAACAATTCCAGCTTGCCAGTAAATTCTGAATCCAAAAACCGAGGCAACGGTTAACGTTTACATTTTTCGCGTACAGGTACCCATTTGGAAATATCTCCAATTATTTCAAGATTTTTATTGTGATTCCTTGTTTAAAATTTATGAACCAGCATGTATGAAATTTTTATCCTCATATTTGGTGTATTTTTTTTAGCTTTTGTTACTGTTAGTAGAGGTCTGCCCAGGTCAAATATACTACCGTTTAGTAAGCGGTACCTTCACAAATTCAACTTTTGGAAAAACAATAGTTTCACAAAATACGTTTTCTTAAAATTTTATTTTTGTTTCCCTTAAGAAACGATAAATCCATATTTTTGTGTTGATTTTTTAATTTTCACAAATTATGTCTAAATTTTCACAAAATAGGTACTTCTCAGAAAGAACTCGACAGACCTCTGGTTAGGTTCTTTTATTGTAAAAACAAGCAAATCTTTCGTATTCAGAAATATAGCTTGAATATGAAATGTTTTTTAAACATTTGCTTATAATGTCTGATTGTTTAAAAATTTCTGGTTTATTTATAACATAAATAATTTATACATTAGTTTTGTAAAATAAAATTGATTATTTATTTTTTATCTACTTTAATTTTATTATTGTAATATTTTATTATTATAATATTATTTTATTATTTCCTTTATTTTATAATATAAAATACTGTAGAAAATCTTTATAATACAAACTGTGAAATATGTCACTTTAGAAAGTTTTGTTATATACAGTACAGAACCCGTTATCCGGAAATCAGAAAACCGGAAAACCAAAAAACCGGAATGAAATTCGGTAAATTTTCCCGCCATTTTTAAAAAAATTTTTTTTTTCCTCATAAGATTTTAGAATTTTTCCTTCTTTTTTGAACGATGTTTACCTTACCATCATTTTGGAAATAATCATTTGTGTATTACTTCATTGTTTTTTCTTCGTTTTAAGATTATTTTCAAATATTTTTTAGTTGGGTTGGCAATAAAAAAAAAAAAACGGCTTTTTGCAGCGATTCAGAAAATCAAAAAAATCAGTATTCCGGAATAGCGATGGTCCCAATCGTTCCAGGTAATCGGTTCCCTACTGTATATAGACTATTTTACATTTAATTAAACTTACCTACTACAGGGCTGATTGTGCTCAGTAAAAAATCCGGATTTCCGGAATTTTCGCTAACAGTGATACGTAAGTTTCCGGAGATCGAAGGTCCAGACGTTTCAAAAAATCATTGATCACAGAAGTTTCTGGAAATCAAATTTTCAAAGGTGGAACTTAAAAACACAGTTTATTTTATTTATTTGTAAGGGAGAGCCAGAGAGATACTTTATAAACTTATATTCATGATTAATATTCATTTTTTATCAGTAAATAGTTGTTATAATCATAAACTCAAGAAAGATACATATTTGTAAATTTTAATTACTTCTCCAGGTCATGATAGGTATGTGTAAAATTTTAAATATATTTTAAGCAAACTAAGAAATATTGAGAATAAGGAAAAAAATCTTGTTTAATTTTTTTTCTTCTAATTTTTCAATTTAAACTGTTTTTTTTTTTAACTCAAGAAATTTTCTGGAATTTTGACTTGGGCTCACAATCACCCCTGCTACTAAATATAGACAACTATATGTATCTGTAGTCAATCTTAATTCTCTGAAATAATTTTCAGTATAAATATATAAAAATACTATTATTTAAAAGAAAACAAAATTGATATTATTAGGAACATCAAAAATAAAATGCAACAAATTTATCAATTTTGGTTTGCTTTTTTTGAAATTAATGCAGCTTATGTAAAATCATGTTATATAGATCTTTTGTATTAAGTTCGCTATTTTTTGTTTTTGAAAATAGCATAGTCTTGCAGAAAGCCGAGCAAACTAATATAATAGACAACTAGTTAAATTTTGATTTTGCGATGTAGCTAAGTTAGCCGATCATAAAGCTAAAACGTCCTTGTAAAGTCCTTTCTTAAACAAAAACTGGTGCTGAAGCAGACGAAGAGTTTTTCACTTTCTCAAACATACACAAAGCAGAGCTTGTTATGTATTATTGATAGTGTAGTTTTATAGAAAGTGGAATCAACCTATTATCTCATAAGTATGGGCTAATAGCTTGCGTTGTATAGGAACTGATTATCTTGACCTTATTAACTAGATTTTTTTTTAAAAAAGCTTGCTTTTATACAGAAAATAAATAGATAAACAGGATGAGATACAAGGATTCGTAATTGTTCTGACAAAAAAAATATTTTGGCTTTATCTATCATAAATTTTTGCCTTTTGTTCTGAAAACATGAGGGTTACTTAGAATACAAATTTTAAAGTAATCAATTTGAGGGATCTAAAGATTTGGATTGTTTTAATTAGTAAAAATCACAGAATAGTTCAAGCTTAGGAACTATCCTATAATTACATACGTGGCATATTATAGCCTTACCAACAGGATTCATTGTCTGAAGTCTTTTGGGAATTCGGTAATTTTATGAAAAAGAAAATGGAAAATTTTACTTAAATCAAATTTCTATGGTGATAAATGCAAGCAATACGCTTATTTATTTCAGCAAATGCAGTAACAAATCTTATAGAGTGGAGTTTTGAAGTTAAACAATTATTGATTTGTCTTGTTTATCGGATTTTAAAAATGTATCATCACCAATACAGTAATGATATAATAAAATTTTTATATAGTGAAATGAGCGATCAGCCACTAACTTACTTTTATACAAAGACATATTAAGGAAGATTTTCACTTTGTTTTGATTATTAAAATCCTACTTTAAAATTATTTGATTAAAGAAATGTTGAATTCTATTACAAATTTTAATTAAATATTGGTTTGAGGGAATACTTATTGATATTAGATATTTTTTCATTGCATTGATCTCAAACTAGAACTGTAAAATTCTAATATTTTGGAGAAATATTTTTTTGAATATTCTTAGAAAGATTCTCATGAAAGAGGATATTTTCCTGACTAATATTTATGTAACTAAAAACATTTTATGTATAAAATAATAACTAAAACATTCATTTTAAATAAACATAAAAATATATTAATAAACTTGGCCATCTTATTTAATACAGTACAGAACCCGTTATCCGGAAATCAGAAAACCGGAAAACCAAAAAACCGGTACGAAATTCGATAAACTTTCCCGCCATTTTTTAAAAAAAAATTTTTTTTTTCCTCATAAGATTTTAGGATTTTTTTTTCTTTTTTTAAAGATGTTTACCTTACCATCATTTTAGAAATAATCATGAGAGTATTACTTCATCGTTTTTTCTTCTTTTAAAGATTATTTCCAAATAATTTCTTTTTTTTAGTTGGGTTGAACAATAAAAAAAACGGCTTTTTGTAGCGATTCAGAAAACCGGAAAAATCAGTTATCCGGAATAGCGATGGTCCTGACCGTTCCGGATAATCGGTTCCCTACTGTACTTAATAATATTTTTAAAAAAAATTTCAAGACCTACAATTTCAAGAAATTGTAAGATTGTTTAAAATTAAAGAGAATATTTTTGAATATTGTTTTCAAAACACTAAAATATTGTACATGAATTAATATCTCAAAACATTAAAAAAAATTACAAAGAATAAACATAAGTATAATTTAATAAATAATTTGATTATATTTTATTACAGATAAATTAGCTGAACACATTTCAGTTATTAATGTTCTTCAAATATTGTTGTTTTTGATTTAGAATTTTTATTAATTCTTAATTTTGTTATCAAATTTAGCTATTGATCACAGGAGAAATTCGCAATTGTTGAAAGCAAAATAAAAATTAGCAGTTTAGAAAAGTTAATTTTTTTTAAAAATCTATGAATTTTAAATTTTTTGTTTTGGAACAAAAAAAGAAGTTCAGTTAAATAAAATCTTACAGAATCACAGTCCCTTAAATAAAAATTACCAGTTAACTATTATATGATGAGTATACTCAAATAAAACTTGTTCGAGAATGATGAACTACTGCTTATACTGATGTATAAGTTGACTAGTAGTTCTTCTGGTTACGCGTTTGCAAGTTTTCGGTATATCAGGTATGCAAGTCAGTCGATCACTGTTAAAACCACATATGAAAATTTTTAAAACTCAATTAAATTTTTAAAAAAAATGTTAAGTCTACAAAATTTTCTTATGCTAAAATTTCACTTTGTTCTCTTTGGATTTGATAAATTTGTCCTCATATAATGTTATTGGAAAATATTTAAAAAAATGTGGAATTTCAAATTCTTGGGTTTGTTTTTACAATTGGCTAAACTGCTGAGTTCATTTTTTTGTGGAACAATTTAAATGTGTAACTTTATGGCATGTTTTAAAAGTTACTATTGTGTTATATATTTTTTGAAATACTCTCGAATAAATTATCTTCACTTTTCTTATTCTTTTTACTAAACATAATTTAAAGTATTGTTTCTAAAAAAAAAACTTAAGAAAATATGATGAGAGAAAAATGCAAAAAATTAATTGTATATAACACATTAAAAATAATTTTTGTAAAGAGTAAATTGAGACAAAGTTATTCATATCTATCTTATTGTTTTTAACGCATCAGTATTTCATATTCGATGAATGTCTGAGTTTATTAGGAGCAAATTTTAAAACATAAATTGTTCACCATTGAATGCTGGAACTTATATTTATGTGTAATGTAACTTCAAATGTTATAAAATTATTTTCCTTATCTGAAAATATGTTTTATAGTTCAATCGATTATTTTCAACTATTGAAAATATTATTTTCAAAGACCATGTTTAGTCTGTCAGATTAGATAATGTTACAAACATTTTAATTTATCCATTTTCTAATACAACTTTAGCCTGATTCAGCCTAAGCCAGTGTTGGCATAATTTTAATCATTATTTTTTTTTATTCCAGTCGAAAATATATATTTACAGTAAAATTTATTCCTATATCAGAGATGCCAACTGCTCTGGACAAGACAAAATATTATTAAAAACAGTAGAGAACTACTAACTGAAATTTGTAAATTTTTGACTAATTTTTCTGACTTTTTAAAACGCTCAACAATGTTTACATGCAACAAAGTGGAGTATCACATAAGCCTTTGAATGATTTAGAAGAAGTGGTAATTAAACACCTTACAGATCAAATTTACGAAACCAACAATCGTACATTGAAAGACTACCATTCGAAAATAGTTATCAAAATTGACTGATAAAGGGAAACAAAAAAACACTAAAACTGAAAAGACAGTCTAAAAAAAAATCTACAGAGGTGACTGACAATATAGCTGGAAACAATATATTGGCACAGGAGGGACCTATTTATAAACAAAATGTTGTACTGATCCTATACTTTGCACATGAATATAATTTCGAATTGAATATTTTTTGTTTTATTTCATTGATTCATGTGTGGTTCCATTGAATCTAGTTATTAAATTAAATCTAGTCATTTACTTTATTGTTGTTGTTGATGACGTATGCCTATTAAGGTAGAAGTCAAGAGTTGAGGGGTAATTATTGTTATTAATTAAATTTCTAACTTTTTAAAAACACTTACAACTTTAAAATTTGGTAATTAGGATCAATATAACACATTTCAATGAATACAACAAAACAAAAAAATTTTGAAAATTGAATATTTTGTTATTTTATAAATAAATTATATATATAATTTTCCATAGGCTAACATGGAGGAAGTAGCATGGGCTCTTTTTCTCTAATGGGGAACTAGAACTCTTGATTAGGGACTGAAATTATGCACAAAGTAAAAACGATTTGAAAAACAGTTTAAAGATAAAAATTTCAATCACTGAAAGAAAAAAAAGAGAAAGCTTTAATGAAAATTAATGTAGATTTAAAATTTTTAATGATAAAAAAGTTCACATCAACATTTTGACTAATAATTTCAATAACAACACCAACATTTCAACTAGTAATATTTATTCACATAAGTGTTATAAAAAATTCAGCATATTCATTAGAATAAATTTTTAATATTGCAATTGTGGTGTGTCTATTCTACTGTAAGGTTTCATAATCAAAAGAAATAAAAATCATAGAATAAATTCCATAAAATATATTATTTAAAAATACAAAATAATATGACATCTTAAGCTCTAATTTTTAAAGAGAAAAATTGAAAAGTATTTGGCACAAGAGTAATTCCCAAATAACATTTATTACAACAATAAATGTACAAACTGTAAATTAATATTACAATGAAATATTTGAAATGATTTTTCACATGCTTGGGAGGAAGAAAAAAAAAAACATATCTTCAAAAATAAGTTGTTGATAAGTAGATATTTATTAAATAATATTCTAAGAATGTGTTTGATAAACATAGTATATTACATTAGTATTTCATTAAAACTTGTTTTCAAATTTATAGTATGCTTATAAGACAAAAAAATAATATAAGTGAATTCAAAGTTTTTCCATAAAAAAATGATTTACATTAGATTTTAATGTTATCAAAACTTTCAATTTTACGATTATAAATAAAACCATCAAATATGCGTTGCACACAAATAAATGTATTAATTTCATTTCCGTGCAACCTTAATTCTTTTTTTTTTTTGGCAAAAGTCAGAAACACACTTAAAATTCATATTGCAAAATAAAATTTAGAAAAAATATTCATTGATTAAGTACTCTTGATTATTATATATCTTCTGTCAAATTATATGAAACATATCTAGCATATTTTTGCAAAAAGAAATTAAAATGTGATTAATTTTTATCCTCTCTATATATAAATAAAACAATAAAGACAAAAAGAGAAGAAAATTAATAAGTTTTATTTACAGCGCATAAGCTGCAAGCAGAACTCATGTTAAAAATATAGACAAAGCATGAAAAATATTGAAAATTAATGAAAAGAGAAAAAAATTTATTAAAAAATAATAAATAAATATTCTATTTTAAAAATTTTTAAAAAATAATAAAGAAAAATTATTAAAAAATAATGAAATTATAAATAAATATTCTATTTTTCTTCGTTTCTTTTCATAAATCTTCAATATTTCCCATGTTTTCTCGATAATTTTAACTAATACATATATAATTGTTTTTAAAAACAAGTAATTAATTGAAGAAGTTAGTACACTTCAAATTGAATGTTAGAATGTATAAGCTTTAAAGTAAATTTTTGTATGAACATAGTAGAAAGACAATACTTAAAAAAAAAATCTGTAAAAATTATAAAACATCAAATAAAATAAAGAGATTACGGTATCAATTTATTTACTCGCTCCTTTATACAAATGAAAGTCATGCTAACAAACAGAATTATTTTTTATTATAACCAGCAATATCACATAAATGGTTCTTTATATATATTTATAGGAAACACAAGGTTTATTTTTATTTGATTATTACAGAGTCATAATAGATACTTTTCTTTTGAAGTCTATTGACATTAGAAATAAAGAAATATGTGCTTGGAGAAGGACCCGTTTTTCTCTTCATTTTATTACAGAAAGCATGGAATGGAATATAATTTAAAATATTAATACAACATCTAATACACACATACTTAAATTGCATTTTCTTTTAATTATTTTATTCCCATTTGACATGAAATGAAACATCATTTGGAACAGAATAATGATTGCAGGGGTGATTGTATTCCAGGTGCACCCTGGAATTCCAGGTCTAGAAACTAGGAGTAGGGCATGTGATGTTTTTGAGGAAGACCATTGATTTGTGGACTTCCGAAAATCAAAACTTATAATCCAACAGAATTTTCACCATAATCTAAAATTTAAAGTGAGAATTAAGTTCTACAATTTAAATTTTGAAACCTTCCCTAAATCGCGTTAATGAGACGTTTTCATACACGAGACTCTTCTGCAATTTTGATTTTCTTCCTGGACATTTTAAACAATTGAAACTATGCTGGAATTCGCAAATATCGCGATCTATATTCACGCGATTTTAAAGTAAAACACTGATTTTCGAAATTTACTGGATTTAAAAGTTACTTGTTGTCAATAGTACAGCTTGATTCCTTTTGCGTGATTTTTAAATCCTATGTCTCTATTCGTATTCATGGGATCTAAAAATCATGCATCACGATTCGTATTTATGCGATTCAAAAATCCAATATTGCGATTTGTATTTTCGCTTTCTTAAATCCAATGTGATTAATATTCGCACGATTTTAAAATCCAATATCGCGATTCTTGTAGGAACAAAGTTTTTTCTCAAATTAGTTACCATAAAAGTGTGATATTCCTTATTAGTAGGTAATTTAAATATAAATCTTATTTCAAAAATTAAAGATGAATAGTATGTAAATTAATATCTTGTTATCAAGTTTTTACTTGTAGAATTTTCAGGGTTTTTCACTTTGTGTCACGATCACCCTAGTGATTGTTAAGGAATTTAGACTTCCCCTCCTCCTACAAAATATCAACCAAGCAGTTATTTGCAAAATATTGAAAGCATAAAAATAAAACTTTGGTCAACAACATTTTGATTTTACATTATGTATTTGTTTAAGAGATGAGACCCCATTCAAATTACCTTTTTTTCTTCTAAATAATCCATAGATACAAAATTTCCAGGGTATTTTCTTTTTTTTTTTTGGAATATTTTATGTTGACATATAAAATGTAATATTAAAATTAAATTATAAAATAAAACAATAAATATTTTACAACTTTCATTTTTTAAACAATAAATAAAGCTTTAATACATTTAATTGTATGAGGATTAATAATCACAGTTTCAACAGAGATAATTTCATTTTAAACCATTAAAAAAATAATGTTTGTTTATATCAGACATGTAATTCCTGGAATAAGAAATTATCAAAAAAAAATTTCTCAATCTGTATATATATATATATATATACATATTTGTACAAAGAAAAAGAATAACGGATAAATTTTTATAGGAAAAGTAACATATATAAAATTTGAGGAGAGAAAAAAATGTATATATTTAAAAAAATTATATATTCTTCGGAATGGCGGATTGAAATGCTGTATAAATTTAGGGCAAATTGAGCACATCAGAAAATGTAGGATTTATATTTCTTCTTTCTTAATAATATCAGAATTTTATAAAATATAAAAAAAATCAATTTCAATAACTTAAGGAAAAAAAGAGAGAAAAAAAACGGAATGGTCAAAAAACGATGATTTACAATGGTATTGAGCAAGTTAAAAAGTGATAGTCGAAATGCGCAATTCAAAATTTGCATGACGTTTATCCGAAATTGCATTTTTCTTTAACTAATCCGCGCAAAAATGTCGTTATCACACACGATTGAGAATTTAGGAAGAAAAAATGGCGGTGTTGGTAAGGGCATTAATGTTGGACTAACAAGATTTTGCGAAAGTAACGCAATTTAAATTATAGATTAGGAGAACTCTGAGAAATTTTTGTTGGAATATAAATGATTGATTCACGGAAGTTTGCGAATCAGCTGCGTCGAGATTCACGAAATTCCGTGATTTAGCATTAAAAATCACATGCCTGCTATACGTAAACAAGGAATTAACAAAAAATGATAGTTAATTTTTATTCTAATTTCAAGACTAATGAAAGGTTTCAAAATTACAAAAAGAGCCAGTTTTAAATTTAAAAAAAAGATTTATCTATGATTAATGATTTCAAAAAATCCAAAGAGTAATTTCATCCCTCTACTAATTTCTGAGAGAGAATTTAAAAAAAAAAAGAGGATTATGGAGGAAGGAAGCAAAATGTCACCATTTTATAAGATAGATTATCTTAAATTTAACATATTAATTATGATTAATTACACAAAGTAAACACTTTAATATTGAATAATAATAAACTAAAAGACATTGAATAATAAACATAATACTTTCAATTATTTTTTACATTATTTACAGGTTAATTAAATACTCATTTAATAAAATACATAAAATTTAATTTATATAATTCTTAACAATAATTATAAGTTGAACTATATGACAAGGGAGATAAACCACCTATTTCAGAAGTGATTATCTAATAACATGGGGGAACAAACAATTTTTGAGGAGAGATACTGAATTTGAATGTGGGAAACATGCATCTACATACAGATGAGCGAATTCCGTGCGTAACAGAAAAAAGTAATTTCTTTTTTAATATTCCAAATGAGAATAAAATAATAACTGTGCCATATATCACTTTTATATACATACAAGTACATAAATAATACAATAGAGACAATCATTTAAAAATGTCATGGCATGCAATTGAAATACTAGATTTATACCTAAGAAAATATATGCAAGAGAAACGATGAGATAAAAAATATGCAGTTCAATTANAAAAAAAAAAAAAAAAAAAAAAAAAAAAAAAAAAAGGTACATTATGACAAGCAATATTTCTGTCATGACTTCAATTATCTGATGGGGTAAAAAAATTATACATTGAGTACCAACTGAAAAATATGCAAACAGAAAAACAAGTAGATCTATTTTTAAAATGGTACAAATGCCTCATTACTCCTAGTCTCAGTTATTTTCTTGTTAAAATTAGGCAAATAATGAAAAGCGGTGAAATTGTTGCCATTTTAAATCACTTAATCAGATCAAAAATTACAAAATGCAGGTATCATATTTCTGCAAAAACACCACTTATTATTAATTTGTTATTCTTTTATATACTCAACTGAATTACTATATTTTAATCCAAATAAGTGATAGAATAATTGCTGCTGCATACAATTATGCTTATCAAAAATTTATATATTGCTAATTCACAAATAAAAGAAGAAAAAAAAGAGGGCTAAATTTATGCTCTTCATAACAGCAGTAAAACAGAAAAAATATTGATTTTTTAAGATTAATTTTCGAGCAATTTTTAAAACATAAAAATTTTCAATTAATTTCTGAAATTAAAAAGTACATACGAAATTAAAAATTTCAACTAGTAGCATGCACAAAATCTCCTCTAAAGTAATAGTTATTCTTGTCAGTGATTCTTCTATTTATGCATTCAGATTATTAGCTGTACTCACAATTGATGTAAATTTGCACAATAGGTCTTCTATTTATCTAATCTTTAGGATGTTCTAAAAATGCTCGAATCGTTAAGGTATATCTTTTATTTTAAATGGCTTTAAGCTTCCAGTAATGGCGATTATTTTTAAAAAACTATTTGATCAAAACAAGTAAAAAAAAAATTTAACTTTTGACAACAGCAAATCTCTACTTTCAATAATATTTTATAAAAATTTAGTACTTAGGAAATTAAAGTGTTAATTGTTCTTCAAAGGAAAACTAAAAAAATTCTCTGGTGGGCAAATTTTAAAATAAAAATAAGTCCAAGACATTAAAAAAAAAACCATTGATAAACAGAATACTTCTTTATATTAGTTCAAATAACCACAACTATATAAAAGAAAAACAGATTAACAGATTAAATCCGCAAATAAAAACTGAGATGGTTTAGCATAATTGTGTATTGTGAATAGATTTAGCATTATGTGTGTAAGACAAAAAGTTCATAATTAGATATTAATGATTCAATTAATAGAATAGTTTACATAAAGATATAAAACATTTAAACGGCAACATGTATTTGATTTTGGAAGGAGAAAAAAGAAAGAGTAAAAAATTAAAATGAAATTATCAACAAATCAATGGAATTTTAATAGATTAAAGAGCTATTATTAGTTAGTTTAGAAGTCAGTCGACAAACAAGTTTGATCTGAATGATGTATAAAAAATATGTCACGTAGATAAACATAATTTCAGCTTTCATGTTCCATCAATTTTTATTACATTTATTTATTTATTATTTTTCTTGTAATATTTTATAAATGTTAAAACATCTTTTTTGGCACAGTGTCATTTTATTTGAAAAATTCGTAAAGATTATCAAATTTGATAAAAAAAATGAGTTGTTTGTCATTATAAAATTTCGTAACTTATAATTGTAACTTTATTGGTTTACTGTTACATTAAGCTGAGCAATATTATAACAATAGAGTAAATTCCATTATAAATACAATGAAAATTGGCACACATGTCAGTTAAATACCAGGAGGAAAATAAAATTTATATGATTTCGTCAGTAATAAATAAAACAATTTCAATACATTTCTTAGTGTTACAGCAATTATTACTAAGCATAAAAGTACAGTATAATTGCACATAAAATAATAATACATAAGAAGGAAAAAAAAAACAATTCAAGAGGCATGTATGAGATTGCAACTATCTTTAAATGCATTTAAGCATTAAAAAAAAAATATTTGTTGTTCATTATTTACAATTTACAATGTGCTTCGTCTTTTTGGCCTTGTTACTTCTTTCAAAAGTTACCTTTAATTTTTTTTTTTTAATTGCAGATCTAGATAAATCAGTTTCTAAAGGTTGCCTCTGCAACATTTCTTAACAATAATAAAAAAAAATGACTCATGTTGATAATAAAATTGCTATTGTAAAAATTAAAACACTCGCTTTCTTTCAAACAGTTTAGCAATTAATTGGATCAAGAAGATTTCATATAAATAAAATGCAAAAACAGATAGCATATCTATTGTCTACATAGTCAAAAATTATTCTATAACCAAAATGTATGAAAACAACTTATGAATAAAATCTTTATTAGTTTAGGTACAAATTCAACAAAAAAAAATCTCTAAATTTTGATTTAAGATAATGCTTTTCAAATGTCATTTTCTGAAGAAAAAAAATTATATAACGCTTTTTGAATATTAATTTCTGCCAAAATAAATAAATAAAAATTAATAATAATGTAAGTTTTTCTAAGAGTTGAGTTCAAAAACAATAACAATTACACACCGGTTCAGAAAAGTTGCCTTTAAAAGTTTACAGACATAAACTATTCCCTACAACACTTGTGGCCATTCTGAGAGAAAAGAAGGAGATAAACACAAAACAATGTGTTTATACTTTACAAGAATATTAATTATGTAAGCACCGTAATGAGAATGATGCATTCAAATAATACTTTATCTGAATACAAGAAAGGGGACACAATAGTGTAAGTCATCCAAATGACAAAGTGATGCACAACATATATTCAGCTATATACTTAGATGTCTAATGAATTAACATTTTGGTTAGTCAACCTATACAAATAGAACCTTAAATTTATAGTTTTGCTTTAAGAAATTCAACAGTCTTTTGTATTAATAACTAAAGATCGAACTAAAACCTCTAGTTAGATTTTTTCTCTCCCTACATCAAGGAGCCCGCCGTATCGGCAATTTTTCCCCCCAGCAGCTCAGTACAAAATTTATCCCTCTAGTGCCATTGCTTAAAAGCCCAAATTAATTAATGTACACGAAAAAGAGTATAATTGGAAGAAAAAAAATTTATTTTTTTTAGTATGCCCAGCAAGTTTAAATTGCTTATTTTGAGTTGAAACTTTGTGGGCCGAGGAATACATATGAAAATTTTAATCTGAATTTTTACACCTGCTACTAGGTAGTTTTTGGCACTATAAGGTTTAAATAATTCAACAAATAATTTCAAACAATGAAAGAACAACATTTCAGCAGTCGATTATTCAAACACAAAGAAGATTCAACAGTAATTAATTGCAGGAAAAAGTTTGATTGGTCTGATTCTACACTTAATATGGTAATTAATACAATTTAGGAAATTACCTATGGCCATCATAGATGGCTGCAAGCCTCCCAGCTACTCCCAGAGGACAGCATGGAATCTCTAAAGTCTAAAGGAGAACTGATATCCCCAACTGAACGAGAACTCTCCCCAAAACAGCCACTTGCAGAGCGGCGCATGGCAGTGGAATGAAAAGTTGCGGCATCATATTCCTGCCTAGATGCGACAGAGTTCACGACCCACACCGGAATGTGTCGAATCAATCCGTCATCCGAAGCCTGACTTTGATGCCTATTATTCATTGTTCTATCACTGACGAGAATGTGTGACGAAGATGCATATCGACCATCTAAAAACCTGCCACTGGATTCGAACAACGGCCGACTCGAGCGAGATATCGTGGGAGAAGACCCTGCAGAGCGATGGTGCCGCCTCTCTCCTGTTTCGGAGCAGATCGAGCCAGATCTCGAAATACCTTGTTTGTTCAGCCCACGTGACGACTGAACGGCTGAATGGGTGCCGTGGCTTTCACAAATCGAATCAGGACTCGAGGAGTTGTAACAACTTCTTTCAATGGTACAGCCAGACACTGTAACAACCGATGAGCAACATGGGACATCCACGTAGGAGAGATAACTGGGGCCAGCCCTGTCATTTTTCCTCCTGAAAGGATGACCTGGTATGTTAATACTAGTGGGTCTGGTTTGAGATTCTAGGCCACTGCTAGCTAGCTTGTGACCTATATGAGGATTTATAGCCTCTAGAGGATGAGAAACATTTTCTGTCGAATTTCTTGAAGTGAGATCCATGCCGTCCTCAAATACTGCCTGATGCGCCGTATGCAAGTTATCAGGAATAGTCTGACAAACAAAACTTATTTCATTAGGTCTATCGATTCGTCGTTTCTTTTTCTTACGTTTTATGAGTGAAAACTTCTTTAAATTCGATAAAGTCTTTTGGAAATGAGGAGCTTTATTACAATCGTCTTGTAACTCTCTTAAACGAGAGGTGTTCTCGTAGGTCGGCTCCCTCGAAGACAGAGCGGAGCGAGTCGATACCGTTCGATACGGCATAGAACTGTTCGACGCTTCGGCTACGCGAGATTCTTTAGCGAAATCCGCATCTGCCGAACTAGAATCACTGGTGCTAGGGCTTAAAGTGGGCTGGTCGTAAGTCGGACTGGAACTACTAGACGATTCACTGGCTTCTCCACACCACACGGTCGGATCAGGGTACAAGTTGTTGTTATTTTCTTGGCTAGATGAGGTTGGATATGTACTGCAATATTTGTCCTGATTGTTTCTGTTCAAGCTTCTCTGAAGAGTATTGTCAGTAGGCGGGTCACAGCAAGAATGGCGCTTAGTTCTTCCTTTCTTGGAGATGAGGGAGCATGTACATGAACTTGTAGTAGGAATGCTTTCATTACAAGCAGTACTTGTACTTGGCAAGCTGGTACTTGTCACTTCTTGAGCAACTGCAGCTGCTTCTGGTTGTAAGGAACTAGAAGCACCAACATTACTACAAGATTCTTCATATTGAATATCAGGAGGTAAAATCGCACCACTGGTTGAATTTGCCATGTTATTGAGCTCAATATCTACTGCAGTACATATACTACAGTTTGCTATAGGAGCATTTTCAGCGGCTTCAGTAGCTGACTGGGCTTGTGAAGCAGATTCTTGATTTTCTACATGAACAGATATTATAGCTTGGTGTTGCATTTCTACTTGCTCAGCGGTAGCATATCGAAAGCATTCATTATTCGAGTAAGGCGCAGTTAATTGAACAGAGAGGTCATAGGGAGGTGGGGCTTCACCAGGAGGAATATACATTTCTGGTGGTTTCCAAAGAGTATAGGGTGGAGGAGGTTCATCGTAACGACTGAAGTCTAATTGATCGTGACCCACAAAGTAGCCAACACTGCCATCGTCATCCTCAGAGAATCTTCGAGATAAATGAGCATTTCCATTGTCCATTCTTCTCGCATGAAATCCTGTTTCAATAAAACATTATCATATGTTTATTACTTTAAAATATAAAGCAAAAAGAAAAAGAAAAAAAGAATTACGTTACTTACTTCTGATCATGAGTAAAAGTCTTCTTTGACGAAGACGATGAATCATAAAGAGCAACAGAGCTAATATAAGAAAGGAAGTAACAGTGCTCGCAACCAGTCTCAATCCTAAATTAGTGGTGCTTAAGGAGTCTACATCTATTTGAATAATAAAAAAAGTTTTTCATAAGTTAAAACAATTTGTTAAAATCACCACAAATAATATGCAATTAGTTTTCATGTTAAATGAACAATAAAAGCCCCCAAAATTTAATAACCTTAATAAGGCCACCTTAAATAGGCATAAGAAAAAATATATATTTCAATCTTAAAGGCTAAAAACATGTTAAAAAAAAAAACAATATCATTCTGCTTTCAGTACTTAGATTTTATATCTAATTATAAACCAGTTACTTTTGAGATAAATATAGTTTCAGTTTTGAAATTTCCTTCATTTAATTTTATGAAACATTAATAAAAAGTTATGTAAATTTTAATTCCTGAAAGAAATAAAAGGTAAAAAAGCAAATTGTAAGGTAAAAAAAATATTAGTACAACCTTTTTGCGCTAAACAGTTGTTTTAAATATGTTAAAACTAGAAGCTTATTTAAGTGTTAATATCTCAATTTGAATTATACCTAAAATGAAAGCCTTTTCTCTCTACTCTATACATAAATGAAAGAAATACAGATTTTTGACAATAAACTTGATTGAGATTATATTTGAAAGCTTTTTGTAAAAATGTAAATGTGCTTTTGCCATAAGGTAAAAATTATATACTATTCATCTATGGTATTTTTCAAATTAATTCCTTTTAAATATATATATATTTTTTTGGTGAAATAAAATGAAATTAAGTTTATCTGTTTCGTGACGATTCTTTTCCTAGATACACCAAACAGTCTCAGATACCACATAATGAAAATTTGACAGACTTGATACTAATTTTAGAGTATCTATCACTACAAAGAAACAATTCCAATTCATTAGTATATGAGACATGTTAACTCTATTCTATGGTGATGAACTTGTGGGATAGCTTTGCGTTATAGCATGCTTGTTTAAAGTACGGCCCAATAGCCTTTAAAATGCGGCTCAAATGAAAATTATAAAATTTTCACATTTTTATTAAAACAATTTTAAAAATGGAAAGTATTAAGCAATGCTATAAAAACCATTAACATAATAATAGTAGAAGGACTTAATCATAGACAATTTCAAGAGTTTTTTAAGGTAATGGGCACTGAATTTGCAGATGTTATTTATTATACAGAAGTAAGATGGTTCAGTAAAGGTAAAATGCTCAAAAGATTTTACAAATTGAAATCAAAATATTTTTGGAAACAAAAGGGAAACTAGTGACTGAATTTGAAGACAAAGATTGGGTTTTAGATTTAGCATTTTTAGAAGACTTAACAGAACATTTGAAGGATTCAAATTTGAGACTTCAAGGGGAAAAATTAATTTATAAATAATATGTTCCAGTTTTGAAAAAAGCGTTTGAAAGAAAGTTAAAATTTTGGCCCAATAAAACAAAAGTAAAAGACTTGACACATTTCAGTACTTTGGCTGCACATAAACCTGTGAGTGCAAAATATGCTGCATTAATTTTTGAATTAATTCAAGAATTTGAAAGCAGAGTTCAAGATTTAAAAAAAAAAATGAAGAGTACTTCAACATATTTTCTATTCCATTTTCTCCAGAAATAAATAACCTTCAAATGGAATGCATTGAACTGCAAAGTGACATTCAACTGAAAGAAAAACATGGAAATGTTTCTTTATTGGAGTTTTATAAAGATTATCTACTCCACGATAAATATCCTAATTTTCACAATCATGATTTATTAACGTCATCAGCTTTTGGCAGCACTCTCATCTATATTTATGAACAATTGGCAGCTCTGTCATCTATATTTATGAACAATTATTTTCAAGAATGAAGCATGCAAAAAACAAAAATAGAACAAAGATCACTGACAAACATCTTGAAAATGCATTAAAGAACTGCAATCTCGTCTGTTGAACACGATATCTATTGGCTTGTTCAACATAAACAACATTCATCCATCTCTATAATTTGAATTTTTTCCATCTTTATGAAATCCAAACTAAATTAAACGAAACTTTTACAAGTTTAAAATAAATATGTACCTATACATATCTAATTCAAAATTTTTTTTTAAAAATTAATAATAAAAAGAAGTTGATTTACTTTAATAAAACTACATAGAGTTAATCTTCATATGAATTTGTTGAAAAAATATTGAATGTGTGGAGCAGCAAATTTTTTTTTCTTTGCAATATGGCCCTCAAATAGTCATAGTTTAGACATCCATGCGTTAGAGCATTTGTGCTTAAATAGGTGCACTTAACTAAATATCTGCTTGTCGTTTTCCTTCATCTGTAAATCTTTTTATTCATCAGTCTTGTTCATGAAAAGAACTCATTATTAAAAAGGAACACAGCATTTGGTGTCAGAAAATGACTGTTTAGTAATCAGGGATGAGATTGGCCAAAAGGCAAAAAAGCTGAATTTCCACGCAAGTAAATTTTATACGCGTGCAATCGTTTAGTAATAAATTCCTGACAATTTAAGATAGTAAATAACAATATGTTGACATAAGATTGTGTATGAATTTATTATTATATAAATGATTACATTGATACTTAACATTAAAAAAATAAAGCTAGAAAATAATATTTTTCTTCAGTTCACATAAGAGATAACTATTACTGCCTGGTTTAGTAAATAATAACTACTGAGAACACAAATATTCACACATTAATATTCCATTTCTTTTAATAAATACTGTTACGTGATTAACAGCATATATATCAGTAACATGACTTTTTAATTTATTTAGAAAGGAAAAGAAACTTTTACAATTGGAATCACTATGTTCATATTATAATCTAGCTAGAGCCCTGTGAAACATGTCAATAACTGTGAAGTAGAAATATATAGAACTCCTTTACATGATAATCAGCAACTGTTTAGATAATTATTTTTCATTAACCAGGTTTTCCCTGTGGAGGGATAACACTGTAATAACTTGTATGAATAGGAAAAATATATCCAAGATTAGTTAAATGTAAAGCATGATCCAAGTATGGACCTGTGTATTTGAATTGGGTGCAACCAGTAGCTAAGTTTTGGGGAACAAAACCACCTCCCAAATAAAGCATTACTTGATTAATGAACTAATGTACAGTAAGTAGGATATAATATAAAAGAAGTTTTAATTATTCCTCTTTTTGTATATCTTAAACGTTTAGAATATATATCAGTTCAGAATATAACGTTTAGAATATATATCAGTACATATATATTAAAAGGATAACCCTCTCAAAGATACATGCACAATTAATACAGTTTGCACAGTGTATTCATTGTGCACAGTGGTACTTGAAAAAAGAACTGATTTTAATTTTTTTAGTGATCTGTCTAGACATTTTGTGCAAGGTGCGGTTTTTGTGAAATTGGGAAAAAATTACTCACATTCTTCCAACCAGGGTCCTGCTTTTATGAATTTGTGCAAACAGGGTCGGGTTATTGCAAAAAACTTTTTCAAGGAGATTTCAAATTGTAAATAGATACAAGATTATGCTCTGCATTGTAAAATTATATAAAAAAAAGAATTAAATTTTCAAAACAAAAAACAGCAATTGCTGCTTCTAAATTATAGATGCAGCATACAAATATTTGCCTATACTGCTTAATTCAGCCTATACTGCTGAAACCAAAATATTCATTTCAGACGAATAATGAAAGAATCGTCTGCCGAAGACAAACTTAATTCGTTTCATCCATCTTTCTTGTTTTCTGCCCTGGAAAGGGTTTATTCAATTACAAAACAATAATGAAGATAAACAAATTTGTGAAGGGTCCGTTTTTAAGTTAAAATATTTTGTTAAGTTAAAAAGTTTCTTCTAAACAGACCCCTGGTGATTAGCTAGTAATAATTATGTAGTAAATAATTTTAGTTGTAATATTGTTTTAAATTAATATTAAGCATTATTTATACATTTTATCTGAGTTTTGATTGGCAAATGTATAAGTAAAAAAAAAAAAATCCGATTTTTTTGTGTCACAGAGATAGAATGTGGATGATGACTAACCATCTTTACCAGGATATGTGCTGTTTCCTGAAGCTTTGTTAGGGAAATCTCGATCCAAGCAGACAAACTCGCAGCATTTATCACTCAAGGCATGGTACTGTTTACAGTTCTCTGGGGGTGAGCAGAAGACGGCAATGCACATTTGTGGTTTCCCATTCAGACACGTACACTGGGTGCACGGATCACTGCCCAGTGGGAAGAAACGATCTCCGTGTGACACCTCCTTCCCTTTGTGATCGAGACAGTTCTGGTAATTTTCACCTTCAGCTGTGGAGAAAAAGTTATTGATAATATTGAACAATAATAATTTGAAATACAATGAAACTTCATTAAACCAGTTAAGTAGCTTGTCATGTATACACATCATTGCTTGATTTTAATTTGGAACCTTGTCTGATTATTGTTTAACTGTCCCGGAAAAAAAATGAATTCAGTACTTCTTTATAGAAACAAGATTTTTACCCTAGAAAATTTGATAGCACTACTATTATTAGCAAGAACATAAAAACTTGAAGGAGCTAAATGGTTGAACAGGGTGCGTAGCAAAATCTTTCAACAAAAAATAAGCACCTTTTAAGTACTTTTTAAGCACTCCAAAAATATTTTTAAGCATATACAATAACAAAATGCTAAATAATTTTCAAAGACTTCACATGATCATGGTAAAATAATTAGTTTCTGACAAAGAACTCTTACTTTATTATATTAGCCACCATAAAATGATCAAAAGATTTTTAAAACTGAGAATATCTTGCAAAATGCGGCAGAATTGGACATGAGAGAGCAATAATCTCACCCAACCCAGCTCAGTAGACGCACATGCAGACTCGTAAGTAATTCCTCAAAAATGTAAAACGATTGGGCGCTTTCAAATGCGACCGACTGCATGCCGAAATAGATAGTTGTTGAATGAATTGAGAAAACGCTGAATAGAGAAATGTGAAAAGTAAGCTTTTGCATAATACGTGGCGAAAATTGACATAGTAAAGAAAAAAAAATCTCATCTTCGAAAAGGGAAAATGAAGCACTTTTTAAAAACACCCAACGAAAAAAGCCCTTTTAAAAAATAAAAATCAAAAATAAGCACCTTTAAGCACTTTTTAAAAACGCTATGCACCATACTGAAGGAGATGAAGGGCAAATTTAATTTATTAGATGGCGACATTGGTAGATAGATGTATCAAATAAAAAACAAGTTGAAGAAACACAATCTACTGTTTACAAAATTAATTTTTCTTTCCTGAAATAAAGGGCTTAGTTTGCTAATGAAAGAATTTTTTATCGAAATAAAATTTCAAAAGATATAAAAACAGAAAGGAAAATATAACTAAAAGGATTCCAAAAGTGCATATTGCATGCAGATCTGGGTTGTGGAGAGTTGCTCAAGCAACATTAAAAGTGTAATATTCATTAAAAAATTCCAAGAAATAGAAAAAGCAAATTGTTTCACTACTGTATTTCCAGTTCTAGTAAAAAATTTTATACTTAGATGTTTATTGCTTTTTATTGAATGATAAGCGTTTGTTTATTACTGTGTCACCAATTTTCAAAAAATAGTTTTAAAAAAATTAAACCTACATGGAAAGCAAATTATAATAATAATTACACATTTTATTACATTTAAGTAAATGGGATTAAAATTTTAAGTAATTATTAGACCCCTAATTAGTAAATGAAATTGGGAAGGGATATTTAAAAGATAAAAAAAAAAATTTTTTGCTCCGAATTTCATTTAAAATTAACATTTTAAAAATGGGAGAGGCTTCTTTTGCCCCTTGCTAGCTACCACGGCTGTCTACCCACCCATCTGAACAAAAAACAACAGCAATAAAACCCATATTTTAGTGGGGTTTTTTTTAACAAATAACAAAAAAAAAAGGAGTTGGTTTATCCATCTTTTTTTCCCTGTTATTACTACAATTATTATAATTTCACACATTTAAAAAAAAAAATTTCTCAAATTATTTTATTATTTTTAAGTAAATACTCTTGATTATATGCTAAAAAATGGAGCAAAAAATTTTATAAAACATTTTTTAAACTTTCCATTTAATGGAAATATATTATATTTTAAAGAATCAAAAATAATCTAACATAGCAGAAATGGAACACTCTCTGCATTTTACCAAAATAATTTTAATCTCAATAATATCACGTATTAATTATAAGAAAACTCTGCAATTTACATGAATTAAAATGACATATCAGCAAAGTAAAAATAAAACGAATGCCACATTTAGTTCAAAGTTCTGTAGTAGTCTCTTCTGGTTCTGCTTTACTCGTAAAATTTTTGTTAAACTTACAAGTTAACTAACAAGTTAACTTTTGTTAACTAAACAAGTTTTTTCAGGACCCAAATTGTTTCGATGTTAGAACCAAACAACCACACGTAGAAAACTTCAATAGTTTGCTGGACAGCTAGTTAACTGAACCATAAAAAGAGTAAATTCTTTTGTATTTTCCACCACACTCTATCTTTTATTCTGAAGCACAGAAAAAGAATTAGCCATTCAGCATTTTTTTTAGAAACCCAAATCCTCTGCCTTTGTTCTCACGAAATCAGAAAGTTTTTCTCCCATTGTAATTCGCATATTAGCTAAAGATGGAAAGGAGTAAAGGCTTGATTACAGCTCTTTTCAATAATTTCTTTCATATGGACCCTTGTGGCAGAATTATTTCAAGCTTTCTGAGACATAACTCTCTAATACTATTATATCTTTCTACAAGGTAGTTTTAAAAATAACAAATATATATGTTACTAATTTAAAGTAACAAAAGCATCAACTTCAAAGAAAAAAAAAAACTTTTTCAATTGAATATGTAATATTTTTTTTATATTCTAATATTACATTGGTATTCTTCTATTTTGTAGGGGGAAAAAAAAACAAAAAAAATTTTTTTCTCGTCCTTTGCAAATCCTTATCACAATAAAAATAATCGTGAAATCTGAGACTACCAAAAGAAAAGATCGATGGCAAAATCACGCAAATCGGACTCTTCAAAAAGGGGTTACTAAATGCGTGTTTTCAGTTTGAGATTCAGTTGTCGTAATGAATTATACAGCATTAAAAATATTTGATTTCAAAAGCTATGTGGAAATCAATTTCAATAGTAATAATTGCATAAAATAGAACAAAAATGTCTGCAGAAAAGAAAACCAAAATTTTTTACTTCATTACTCTTTATTTTTCATTATTCTCAAATGAGAACAGAAAAATCAGAAGCATTCTTTTCCTCACTCTGATGCGCGAGAAAAACATCTTTTGAATATAATTCTGAAGAAAAGAAAAAATCCTTCGAAAATTTCTGCAGAAAAGAAAGCCAAGGATTTTTACTTCCCAAAGGAAAAATCTTTCTGCAAGAACTCAGTAACGTTCTGCAACAATGTCGCCACAATTTTGAAACAGGGATATGGACTCTCATTGTCTGGATAGCTTAATTTCAGTGTTACTTTTTAAATGTAAAGTTTTGTGTAACAGATAAGCGACAATAAAAGGTCATCTCATTTTTCGTATGCTGATAATGTTAAAACCTAAATTGTAAAAAATGAAAAAAGAAGAACTACTGGGTTGAAAAGTATATTGGGTGCTTTTCTGCATAGGACTGTCTTTTAATTTTCACCAAACTGTATTTTAAAATATCCATAAGAAAGAATTCAAATAAAATTAAATTAATTAATTGAAATTGAGAAACATTTTTGGCTATATCTCATCCAATGAAAAATGAAATGAAGTGGCATAATAATTTAATGTGTTTGTTAAGCTTTTTAAAATAAAATTTACGTTTGACTAATCTTTCAATATAAATACTGTATGCTGTTATAGAATTCATAAAATTATATATGTAATAATAATATTGTATACTAGTAATATACCATGCAATTTACCAAATAAAATTTAACCTAAAAATATCAATTAAACCCAAAAAAGAAAACTTGGGTTTTTCTTCCAGCCCTGCTAGCTACGCCACTAAATACAAATTTTAAATCTATTAATATTGTCTACTTTGATATATCAAATAATATAGATTCTAAAAACTGTACAGAAGAAATATTTAACTTTATGGATGCAATGATAAATTTTCTTTTAAATAAAGCAAATAAAATTATTTTCCCAGTGTAAAAAAAAAAAAAAAATTGCTTTTTTTCACAGAAAAAATTGTTACAGACTGATAATATTGTTATTTTTTTTTGTCCCTTTAATGTACAGTACTATAAATATTAATAGATTTCTTTTTATTGTATTTAGAAAAAGGGTAACTTTTCAACATTTTAAATACTGTTACTATTTTTTTTTATTTCAGGATTTTTAAAATTATTAGATTTAAGGAAACATTGCTTAAATAAACGTTGCTCAGTTAAAATTGAAAAAATAGTGATTTTCCAATTAGTTTGATAAGGTAGAAAAAACACACCAATCCACTACACTCATTAAATTTAAAGAAGATTAATGGAAAAATAGTTAATAGTATTAAGAATAGTTCAAATGTCAGTGTCAAAATTCAGTCAAGTTTATATTTAAATTGCAAACAGATTCACATAGTTAAGACAATTTCTAAATGAGTAATCTAGGGGTGCACAACCTCTTTGAGTGAAGTGCCACAGCAGGTTGACCAACGAAGAGCCACATGCATATTCAGTCATGTTGGAAGCAAATATGATAATTTTTATCTTAAAATTGGTGCGTTGAGCAATACATATTTTCATCAGTAAATTTAGTAACTTATTTTCCAAAAATTAAACACTTTTAATTATTAAAATTCCTTCAATATAAAAATTAATATTTTTTTTTGTAACATATATATTTGATGAAAAGAGATATTATAAATTTTAACAAAAAAAAAAAAAAAAAAAAAAAAAAAAAAAAATGTTCATAGAATAAATGTGTAAAAAGAACTATATACATACTTATTTTAATGAGTAATATAAATTTGAACTAAATATTTCAATAAAAGAAAATTTATAGGGTTTAAGCAATAACCAAAAATTATATCTAATTAAAGAAAAGATTCAGTATTTTGTAAAGAAAAATGGAAAATGTTGTTATTTTTCAATATGTATATATATATATATAATATATTTATATATCAATATGTATATACATACTTTTTTTGGAAAAATAACAACATTTTTCATTTTTCTTCACAAAATACTGAATTTTTTCTTTATATTGTGTTCAGAAGCTCTTGCGGGCTGCAGGTTGTGCCCCCCCCCCCCTAGAATAATAATTTTTTGCTTTTGTATGATTTACGTTTGCCACGAACAATTTAATTCATTTAATTTGATCATATTATCAGTTTTAACACAACAAACTATTTTTTTATAGATCATGATGAACCAAATATTTGATATAAAAATTTGATCATTTTAAACTTAATTTACCTTTTATGAGCAAATTTTTCAACAAAAATTTATGTTTATTTTTAGTGTATAACTCCACAGAATTGCCCATATGATTCAAAAACAATGAAATTTAATACCAGAACAACCATGCAATCCAATGTAAAATAATCTCTTCCTTTTTAAAAATAAATTTTCTGATTTAACATTATTTTCTTTATACCTAAGCAATTTAGAAAAAAAAAACTTATGGACTTAAAATTTTTATAATAATTGTCAATAAACCTATGAAAATAATTTTTCCTATTCGTTTGTTATACAGGGCTTTTAAATGATAAAAAGTAGTCCAAGATTTTCAAAATAATATGAATATGTTTACCTATGTAATAATTTTACATAATATTTAAAACTTCAAAACTGCTAAAAACAAGTTAATGTCATTGATTTGTTAAAAATAAAATATATAGGAATTAATTATTGCTTTAATTGTTAAATCATTTTCAAAGTTTCCATATAATAACAGCTTTATTGGTATAATTTTTTTATTTATTACAAATAATATTTTAGGCAGAATTTTCTATGAGGTAATTTGAAAAAAATCTTATCACCTTGAGACACATATTGGAAATAAGGATAGGATTAATATAAACTCACCCTCATTTGTTAAATCTGCAGATGGCCAAAGCATACACCCAAAGAGAATACTTATGAGAAACATATTTATCAATATCTTTTCACAACTGACGAAACATGATCTGAAAAAAAAACAAAAAACAAACATAATTGTTTGACAGAATAAAAAACTGAAATTTGAACAAGATTTCTATAGCTCTTTCTTTCAGCAAATCTTTTGGGTTATTTTATTGATCTTCTAGTCACCTGGCAAGCACATATTGACCATAGTTGATTTGTTGTTTATTGTTTGCATAAATTTTTTTTATTTGTTTTAAACTATATATAGGTCAAATAAGAAACTGTTTTAGATAAATAATAATTTTCAAGTGTATATACTATATTTTTATACACTTGAAAAATTTTTTCTTTCTTTTTTGTGACTTAAACTTTGTATAGGTCAAATAAGAAACTGTTTTAGATAAATTGTAATACATAAATTCTTTATTTTAATACGCTTGAAAATATAATTAATAAAAAACTNCTCAATTAATTGCATCTTTTTAGGCTTTTGTTTAAAACCTATAAATTTTATTCAATTAAAATATTTAATTTGAATTTATATTACTTAATTATGACAAAATTTTTTCCTACTTTCATTCTGCGGGTATTGCAGTTTTTTTTAATTTATTAGAATTTAATTCTAAAATGAATTTTCGTATCGCATGATATGATAAAAAAAAAACATTTCTTTTCTTCAATGTTTATTTGTTTTGATAAATCTCTTATTTATATGATAAAAATAGCAAATTTTTTTTGGTAAAAAAAAAAAGTTAAGGTTTTTTTACTTTTGAATGAATTCTAATAATGGAACACCTTTAATTTNTAACAAAAAAACAAAAAAAAAACATAATTGTTTGACAGAATAAAAAACTGAAATTTAAAAATGATTTCTACAGCTCTTTCTTTCAGCAAATCTTTTGGGTTACTTTATTGATCTTCTAGTCACCTGGCAAGCACATATTGACCATAGTTGATTTGTTGTTTATTGTTTGCATAAATTTTTTTTATTTGTTTTAAACTATATATAGGTCAAATAAGAAACTGTTTTAGATAAATAATAATTTTCAAGTGTATATACTATATTTTTATACACTTGAAAATTTTTTTCTTTCTTTTTTGTGACTTAAACTTTGTATAGGTCAAATAAGAAACTGTTTTAGATAAATTGTAATACATAAATTCTTTATTTTTATACGCATGAAAATATAACTAATAAATAAATTTTTTTCCAATGCAGTTAATAAAACGTTATATTCTCATAATTGTGCGTCCTGATAGATGCAATTTTGTGTTAATTCATTTAAATGAAATTATTTAATTTGTCAGAATCTATAACTTTTTGATAAAAACTAATTTGTACAAGAAATTTGCAAAACCCCAGGTGAATATTTTAAAAATGATTGAGCTGTTCTTTCCTTTTAGATACATATATAAATCGACAGTAACTGGAAGTTCTGTACATTTTTGTAATTGCAACATGAAATTACACTTGGCCTTTTTCAAAGCTTTTCTCACTAATAAATTCATGGTATCTGCTACATTTTAGATTTTCAAATCCATGACTTATCATGACTTAACGAAGTTATTATTTTCTCCGACAAAAACACAACAATACATTTAAAAACACATCATAATAACATTAATTGAAATGATAGGTATAACCAAAATTGCTATACTCTGTATCTTCATATTTATAGATTTTAATTTTAAAAAACAGAATGAAGAAAGAGTTGTAGAAATAAAATAGCTCAAAAAATACAAAAGCAAATAATTTTTTTTCTGGAAAATTATATTCTAAACATATTTTTCGTGCTCATTAGAAAGGAAAGAAATACTCTTGATTTTTCTGTTCTCATTTTGGAATAAAAAAATTTGTTAATGACTTGCTTGCTTCAGAATTTTAAATTGATAAAATAAAAATAAAAAAATTCTGAAATCACAGAAGTTTAAAAGATAATCTGCTCTGGAAATGTTTTTTCTTTCATTTTTTGAAAGAACATGATAAAAACAGTTTATATTTTAATAAAATATGACTGTGAGTGGGGATTTTGTTAGAAATTCAAATATTCGGAACACCATGAAATTGGAGGAGGGGGAGATTCCATTTTAAAAATTAGATTTTTTGGCTATCTAAATCTATGACTATCCATGATTTTTTTTAAAAAATAGTAAAAATCATGACATTTCATGACAAATTTTGTTCTACACCGAAATTTATGACTTTCTAGGTGCGCGGACAGCCTGTAAGTTTAAAAGTTACGATTTGATTAATTTACAAATTAACTTTTTTACGTAATATTCACAAAATGTTTCTCAATATTTGTCTAAAAAATTTCATTTTCTTATATTTATAATCATTTGTAAATAGCTTTTGCACACACAAACAAATAAATATTATTAAATCATTTCATTGATACACTTACTGAAATATTCTTGACTTGCATTTTGTCTTGAATCTTAGAACTTGACAAAATTAACCACTGATTTCATATCTAAAATAATATACAATTAAAATAAATCATCATGCATGAAGTTTAAAAAAAAATTAGTTTCTAACAAAAAATCAGAAATAGAGTTTGACTTTAGTAACACATGAGAAAAATATATATTAAAATAATTACTATGACATTTACATACTAAATTTTAAGTTATATAAGAATTAGTCTTTTAATCATTAGTTATTCAAGGTCTATAAATAAGTACTGTGTTTTTATTATCAGGGGTCTGTCTAGGTTTTTCTGAAAGGTACCTATTTTGTGAAAAATTAGACATAATTTGTGAAAAATTAAAAATTATATTAAAAAATCAATAGAAAAACATGGTAAAAATATAGATTTATTGTTTCTTAAGGGATACAAAAGTAAAATTTTAAGAAAAAGCATTTTGTGAAACTACCGTTTTTCCTAAAGTTGAATTTGTGAAACTACCGTTTTACCTAAAATTGAATTTGTGAAGATACCGCTAAACGGTAGTAAATTCGGCCTGGACAGACCCCTGATTATAATAGCAAGATGAAATAAAATAGCATAACTTTCACTGTAAGCAATCAGGAAGATAGATTGTGGATCTTTCAGAGGAATTACAATAAATCACTGTATGAAAATCAATCCAAAGATAATTACAACAAACAAAAAATTGCTTTAACTGTTACTGCAAGCAATCAGGCAGATTGATTGTAAATGCATCAGAAGAATTACAATAAAGCAGGTAGTGAAAATCAATCATTTGGCCGATAATTGTAATAAATAGAAAATCGCATAATTTTCTCAGCATGCAATTAGATAAATAGATATTTTTATTTTATTTTACAAGTCGTTGAACAGATGACCCAATTTTTTGGGTTTATGACTTCTAATGTTCAACTCCGTAGCCTTGAAATTTTTAACCCAATCCAGAAGACAAGAAACACCTGAATTAAATATTGGGAGAAATTTGCCATTGTGGAGCACTTTTTGATGGAACAAACCAGCATTTGCGTGAGAGGTAAACCACAAAAACTACCCATGGTTAACCTGATGGCAAAGGAACCCACGACGCATCTAACACTGAGGATATTTTATGTCAGCACTGTGGTGGATGCAAGCCGGATGCGGAATTCACAATGACCAGCCACCTATGGAATTTGAACCCGATTCACCCGACGCTCCATCCCCTGAGTCATTATATCTCAGACAGATAGATTTTAGATGCATCAAAATTGCAATGAATCAGGTCAGAAAAGTCAATCAATCATTTGACAGATTTACAGCAAACTGCAAAGACTGCTAAATATTTCGAAAAAAAAAAAAAAAGATCTCCCTTTTCGCAATACTGATAAAAATAAAAACTGGTGAAAATGAAAATAATTGAGGAAGACTGTAGAAACAAGCATAGTTGTTTATCTGAATAAGTTACTAAAAACTTATTAAATGAAGAGCTGAATAAGAAATTTTTTAGGAAAGTCAGATAACTGGGCAGAGTAGAATACAAGTATCAGAAATAACCATCTACGTCAACAGAGACAAATGATCACTTTCTAAAACAACAAGCACCATTATCAATACCAAGATACTAAATTTAAACAAATACTAAAAGGCCAATAGGGGTGCACAACCTTTTTGAGTGAAGGACCACTTGCACAGCAGGTTGACTAATGAAGGGCCGCACATATATTTAGTCGTGTTGGTAGCAAATATGATAATTTTTATCTTAAAACTGGTGTTCTGAACAATAAATATTTTCATCAGTTAACTTAGTAATTCATTTTCTGAAAATTAAATACTTTAATTATTAAAATTCATTCAATAAAAAAAAATTCATAATTTTTTACTTTTTTTTGTCTTTTTTATTAATTGATTTATCTCTATGTATATATATATGTATGTAACATAAAAAGCTTTTATTAATCTTTTTATGTTAGTTTCTTTGCTATAAAACAACTCCTACTTTATTACTAATTAATTATTCAAATCGAAATACTTTCTCACACTTTTAAAAGCTACATCCTGTTTCTAAATCTATTTTTGGCCCAACTATGCATAAATTTAAATAAAGATCTTTTTTCCCTTTTAAGCCGTGGGAATCACTCGAGCAAGTTCATTAACCAATAGTAATTTCTGAGATTTCCCTCTTTTCCCTAAATAGAGACATTTTAGGATTTTTTGCAAGATTTTCCCTACCAGAAAGACTGTTTGCTGATGGAGTAAACATCACTTCTTCGCTCTCACTCAACTCAGTGTTTTGACTTCT
>NC_092205.1:100402515-100415850 GCF_043381705.1 Parasteatoda tepidariorum
ATCAACAAGATATAAAGTAACATGAATTATAAAAAAAACACATTTGCACACTATGTAAAAAAAATTTTCATACAGTGTTAGAGGAAGAAAAAAAAATTTGAAGTAGCGCTACTATCGAAATGAAGTGTTAGATCTCCATTTTCAAAAATTTTTTGTGATTAAGTTTTTTCAGTCCTTCTTTATAATCACAGTAAATAAAGTTATTCCTCATACTAACACAATTAAAATAAACTTTTCACTTAAGACAAGAAAATCTATAAAAATCATCTTAAAAAAAATTTCAATATAAAGTGTAAAAAAAATTTGACACAATGGTCTTTAATCTGAAGTTTAAGACTTCAGTGTTATTAGGGGAAATTGTTTTGCTGGATTAGGGGCTGTATTCCCCAAAAGGAGGAAAACAGATATATATATATATATTTGAGGAAAAGAGAGACTATAAACTGTAACAAAAAAAAAACTATAATGCTCAAAGAATAAATGTATAAAAAAAATAAAAAAACTACATACATACTGAATTTGATGAGTAATATAAATTTGAACTAAATATTTTAATTGAAGAAAATTTAGAGGTTTTAAGCGAAAACCAAAAATTAAAACTTAACTATTATAGTACATATTAGGATACAATATTTTGTGAAGAAAATTTTTAAAAAAAAGCTATTTTTCAAGAAAAAAATTATTGTGTTCAGAAGCTCTCGGGGGGCCACAGATCAGCAGTCGGCAAACAGCGCAAGGTCCCTCAGCTGCAGGTTGTGCACCCCCAGGTTACTACAAGAATTCAATCAATGAGGTGAGCAAGGGCGGAAATTTAAGAAAAATTTTGTCCCAGGTTTGAAGGACTAGTTACTAAATGATATTACAAGTCTGTACACATTATTACTCATCCGTTTTCATTCCTCAAATAAAATGTCTTTTAGAAAAAGTTTGCACAATGTAAGCAGCCATAATGAAATGTATGCTATTTTGTGACAAAAATATATACAAGGTCCCAGGGAAAAAAAATTCCTCCACACAGAAAATTTTCATGACCTCTTTTTCAAGGCATTTGGCTTTCACTTCTTTTTTTATTTTATAGAAATTATTTAATTGAATACTTCTGGATCTATTTGAAACAATTTTAACACACACATTTGACTAAAGTTCTTACCAAGTATACTGATTTTTAACCCTTTGCCTGCTGCAGGCGTATATATATACAGTACAGAATCCGTTATCCGGAAATCAGAAAACCGGAAAACCAAAAAACCGGAACGGAATTCGATAAATTTTCCAACCATTTTTTTTTAAAAAATGTTTTTTTTCCTCGTAAGATTTTAGGATCTTTCTGTTTTTTTTTTTTGAAAGATGTTCACCTTACCATCATTTTGGAAATAATCATTAGTGTATTACTTCATCGTTTTTTCTTCTTTTTAAGATCATTTCCAAAAAAAATTTTTTTTTTTTTAGTTAGGTTTAACACTAAAAAGACGGCTTTTTGTAGCGATTCAGAAAACCGGAAAAATCAGTTATCCGGAATAGCGATGGTCCCGATCGTTCCGGATAATCGGTTCCCTACTGTACTTCGCTAAGCTGATGTGTTAACTGCTTTTGCGTATATATATGCCTTACCAAAGTACAGATTGCACATACTGTTGTACTAAATATTTTGTTATTTCTTGCTGTTTTTGTAAAGATAAACAGCTTTTAGATTAATAAGCCTGCCTCTTCTTTTGCTTCAAAACTAGGTGCGCCTCTGTAGAAACCAGTGGCACAGGGCAGATGAATCTTGAAATTTTCCTCAGCAGGCAATGGGTTAAGTAGAAGAAATTTTATAAAAAAAAATTTCAGACCTGGAAAATATAAAAAGCTAGAATATGAATATTGACAGACATAAATGAACTAAATTGCTGCATTAATACGCAATTAAGCAAATGCAAAATTTAAGAGCAAACATTTCAATTTAGTTAGAAAATAATTTTTAATAATGTGTGAGTTTCTTTAGTAAGATTTCATTAATTTAGAAGTTACTGAAAACTTTTGGAACTATTTGAAGTAATAATTTTAAAATATGTAGAAACTTCGTTTCATTGACAAATGAAAAATAAAACTGAACTACACTGAAGTTCTTATAAAGTAATTATTAAGTATAGAATAAAGTATTATTAAGTATTTCTTAAAAAAAAAATGGAACAATTTTGAAGATATTTGTTGAGAAGAATCATACGAAAATCGTAAGAAAATCTCAAATAAGAAGCAGCAATTACATACTATTATTTTCTTACTTTTTTTTATTTTTGCCATTCTCTTCTGATAGCAACTAGATTTAAAAAGATTTTCTTTTAATTTCTAAACAAAAATGTACAGTTACATAAAGCATCGAATTAACAGAAATCTCTTCCTTTGATATTTTAAATAAACTATAGAGGAGAAGGTACGGTAGATCCATATCAAAGACACAAATCGCTATAACATGTTTGAAAAGAAGCTTATCCATTTTCAACTTTGAGCTTTCAAATAGAACGAGACAAACGAACCTAGACAAATAATTTAGGAATTACTCACAAAAATAATGAACATGAAATATGAAAATGATTTTAGAAAATTAGGTTATAGTGCATATGCACCATTAACATTTTTCAAATGGGTGAGTTATGCAGAAACTATTTATAACAGTTAAAAAGAGCTTACATAAAAACTTCCTAGATATGAACACACGGAAAAAAAATTATATTCATAATTGTTTGACATTAATAGCCTCACTCCATTTTCTAAACAAAACAAAAACTGCTCAGCACAAATGACAACAGCTATTGCCATCAGAAAAGTAAAACTTTCAGTGCAAAAGAATTTTCACAGTTTCATGTAAAATACCGCGAATATGAACTTCAACTTTTCAAAGAGTTTTTATCGAAATTAATATTCCGCAAACTCTAGCAAACTAAACATTTTTAAGGAGACATTTGTAAAGTTTTCATTCTGTTCCATTAAAGTGATTGATTCCGAACATGATATTTCTATAGTAAATATTAACAAAGAATTAAATTATAAAGGGAAGAGTGAAAAACATGCAAAAATAAAACCCAGTACAGCTAGAAACATTGCTGTGTTAAAAACAAATATTCAACTTCCTCTAGGTAAACTGGGGTATATTGATTTCATGATTTGTACTATGGATATGTATTATGGTAAAATAAATAAATTTTTTATGTTCAGTTTGTAAGTCACAAACGAGGAAATGCTTAATGCACTACATTCCAGGATGGAATAAATGCGATTTCAGGAACTGTAAGCTTCAAAACCTTAATTTAAAGGTTGACAGCGGGCAATATACCCTATGTGTTGCACTGTTGTTCAATTTCCACAGCCTATTATCTGAGGACGTGTAATGCATATAATAGTTTGTATATCCACAAAATTTTAATCTATATGTAAAGCCTATGCATCCTACCCCAAGCTACAAATTTAAAGACAAATTAAGAGTGCGAATAAAAGATCTAAGTCTAATGTCAAAGACTGTGGGGAGACTAGTTATCGACAATGTCAACCTTCATCTATGAAAAGGTACCTCACCATAGAATCCAATAAACATGTCTTATATACTAGGAAATTGGAACTGTATTTTTGTAGTGGTGGATACAATACAAAGACCTCACATATTTAATATTGGTGAAACTCCCATACAATACAGTGGCGTAGCGAGGGGTGGGCAAGGGGGGGCATCATGCCCCGGGCGCTACTCACAAAGGGGCGCCAAATGGTCCGCAAAACAAAAAATTGCTGGANTTGGAACTGTATTTTTGTAGTGGTGGATACAATACAAAGACCCCACATATTTAATATTGGTGAAACTCCCATACAATATGAACCATTGTAATTTGTGGCCATATATTGTACCGTCTATAACGTTGATTAACTTTCATGAATTTTCTTTTCCAAAATCGCTATAAATATATTTATCACAAAATATATTTATAGTTAAATGATAGTTTAAAAAAAATGGCCAAAAGTGCCAAAGTCATTTATTACAATTTTATTTCGTTTTTCTGGAAGCAAATGTTTAAATGTTTGAAGATTTAAACATTAAAACCCTTTAAATCTTTAAGATTAACATTTTTACTGTTTGTCACAAAATTTAAGTAATTAGCGCAAACGGCTCTAGAAAGTCCAAGGCCACATTTTTGATTAATTATTAAGACTTAGTAAATCGCAGAAGTCAAGCATCATTGGCTACGGTCAGCATATGTGACTAAGTGACCATTGTGATTAGTCTGCGAAGGAACGCAGATTGCGCGGAATCAGTCCTTTTTAAAATTATTTTAATGCAAAGTGCTCTAGTTTGTGCGGAGGTCGTTGGGCTATCAAAGCGGGATATCTTTTCCCTCCTCTAATCATCAAAATTGTGATAGGATGTATTTGGATCATCCTCAGGGATGTTTCCCAGTTCGTCGCCAATAGCTCATTGTTAGCGCCAGGGTGACTCAGGGAATAGAGCGTTCGCCTTCCAATGAGGTTAAACAGGTACGAATTCTAGCGATGGCCGGTCGATACGAATTCCGCACCTGGCTTGCATCGACCACAGTGCTGACGTAAAATTATCCTAAGTGTTAGACGGATCATGGGTTTCAGTCCTCTTGGCGTCAGTCTAATCATGCGAGATTTTCGCGAATTTCCTTTCCATGTAGCGCAAATGTCGGTTAGTTAAATAAAAAAGTCCTCTACGAAGGCGAATTTCTACCAATACTTGATCCAGAGTTCCCTTGTCTTCTGGATTGGGTTTAAAATTACAAGGATACGGAATTGAATATTGGTAGTCGCAATCTCTAAATCACCGACGGTTATACAATGAAAAGAAGCCCATTTTTGAGTTGTGGTTGCTCAAAGGTTAGAACGTTTACCTCCCACTGACGTAACCCAGGTTCGAGTCCTAGCGGAGGCTGGTTGGTACGAATTCTGCTTCCGGCTTGCACTGACCACAGTGGTGACGTAAAAAGTCCTCATCGGTAGACAAAACAGGGGTTAGAATCTCTTTGTCATTGGGCTAACCGTGGGAGGTTTATGTTGTTGTTCTTTCTAAGTAACGCAAATGTGGGTTAGTACACGACAAAAAGTTGTCCACGAAGGTTTCGATGCTTTAACCAGGAGCTCCCTTGTTTTCAAAATTTCCAGGTTATAGTCAACTGTTCAAGGCCGATTATAAAATGTGCAGCTCCAGTGGAACGTAAATTAACTATACAGAGTTTTTTAATAACCACATTAGAAATACGTATGCTTAAAATGAATTATTAATAAGATGAAATAGAAAAGGCGTGGTACTAAACCGGTGAAACAAGTCGGAAAATAAATTTCAAAACATGCATCAATGAATAATTTTATTACGCATACATAAAACCAAATAATTATTTACATTTATAATGATATTTTTTTTAATTTAAATCATTGAGTTCACAGGCTAATACTTTTTTTTATCTATAGTGTTTAATGATTTTTCATTGAATGAAATAAATGATATTAAAGATAAAAAAAATAATGTAAAACAAATTTTTTCCCATCGAATTGTGAAATATAATTAAACCTTTTTAGATATCATTTATCCAAACTATCCAGTTCTACTCTCATAAAAATACAAATAAAAATAAAATTCAAATTATAAATATAAAAAAAAGCTATTTTGCATCAGATTTTGAAATATGTTTTTTGTTTATAAATTGTACAAATGTTTCTAAGAACCACAGCATGGTAACAGTGATTTGCAGAAGGCCCATAAATAGGAAGACATAGTCATAGCTTTGGTTGCGATCTCTGAATGCACCTGAAACGGAAAAAAATAAATATATATATATTATATATATCATAAAAAGAAAACTTTGCACAGAGTTAAACGACGTTGAAAAAGTCATAAAGCCTGTGCTTTTGTTTAGCTTTGTCCCAGTAAAGGTGAAAAATAATTATTTTCTCATTCATTTGTATTCACCCCTTCAGGACTAGCAGAATGAAGTGCTTTCATAGGCTCCCCAACGAACACCAAGTTTATACTTACTAAGTAAGAGTACTAAATATACTAATACGTACTATGTGTATACACTGATGGAAAAATAATCACAACACCAAGAGAAAAAAAAAAACATTTTCGTGGTTTTCCTTAGCGTGTAACACAAAATCTGATTATTTTAATTTTAAATAAAAATAAGTTATTTTAATAATTTCCATAAATGTGATTTCACTGATATTGAGAGTTATTTTATCTGAGTTGTGTCAAAAAGTTCCAAAATAAAAAAAAGATCGTTTCATTAGGATGATAGGCTGCTTATCAAGGATGAAAAAGAAATGATTGATAACGAAAAATAATTTTATTGTGATAATGAACAATGGCTAAGGGGATAGAGCGTTCGCCTTCCAATGAGGTGAACCGGGTTCGAATCCCAGCGATGACTGGTCAATGCGAATTCCGCATTCGACTTGCCCCGACTACAGTACTGACGTAAAATAGCCTCAGTGGTAGACGAATCATAGGTCCCTTTGCCGCGAGGCTAACCGTTCTCCCTTGGTATGGCGTCCTCTCAAGCAATTATGCCAGGTTATTTAGATTTTCTAGATTATTACTGAACCATTGAAGAGGAGTAAAGAATTCTATTTACGAATTTTTGACTTAATTATATTCTAAAAACAAGGATTAAGGCCGGGATAGCCTAGTCGGTAGGGGGCTGGACCCGTTCGTGGATCCGAAGACTCCCCGTGTAGTAGATGGTGATTGATGCACGTTAAATCTCTCGAGTCACAAAGTCCTCCATGTTCCCATAACAAATTAAAACCTCTGGGGTTACTGGATTGGAGATTGATCATTCTCTGGTTCAGGTCAAAACTACGATCTGTGGATGTATGAATGGGTCCGTCCTATAAACGTGTGTGACGTATGGGTGAGGCAGAAGTCGAATTCTTGGCCATAGATGGCGCCACTGGAAAACAAGAACAATCACATCCCTCTCCCTAAACAGGCATACGATCAACAACAACAACGGGGATTAAGAAATTAAAGCATATAAAACAGGATTCTTAGTTATGATCAAGCGTTGGTGAATATAAATCTTTTTACCTATGACGAAGGGTCGCAAGAAAGCTGTGATTCCGACGAAGCATGTCGAGAAACCCATGGCTATGGGCAACTTCTGAATTCCCAAGTATTCATTGAGCAGAATAGAATGATTCACGATGATGCTTCCATTCACAATTCCCAAGAGAGTGGAGGCTGCAAGAAGACCTTTAGTGGGACAGAAAGGTAAGAGAGCCATCAGCAGACCCAGGATCATTAAGTAACACCTCACCAGAATGTTCCTTATCACGCATTGAGTGTCAGCGATCCATCCGAATGTTAGGCGACCCGCGAAGTCGCCAATAGAAAAAGCTGAGATGAGAAAGACTCCTTCGTCCGTCGACATCCCTCTGTCTGTCAATAAAAAAAGAGAAATGATCAGTTGCAAAACATGACATTTTTCAGGAAGTGCGCATTTTGAAAATTCCTCTTAACACTGAGCATACCATAATCGGTCAAATGACAGTTTAAGAAATTTTGCATCGAAAATGCGCTGATCGTTTATGCACATTTGAATTCATCACTTTTTCTAAAAATTATATGTATTTTATAATTATTTATTTTGTTTATTTCGAATAATACGTGTCGTATACCTATTTCTACCACAAACGGTCATATGACCGGGAGAACAATTTATTGCTTTATAAGGCTATTGGATCAGAAATAACATTGTAATGCGTGTTCAACGTATTGCATTCGATTAGTTCCACATTTCTGCCAAGACTGTTACGTAGTTAGTTCAATCAGAAAAAATGTTGTAAAACATGCTTGTATATGCTGCAAAAATATGGACAACCAGCGCCATCGGTCATCTCAGATCTGAATAAACAATTAAACATCACAGAGAAGCCAAAATGAAACCATAAACGGGAAAAGAGCGGATTCCACAGTTAAATTGACGGGAAAATGCGGTCCCATGCAAATCTTCCGACTTCCTCCTTGTCTGTGGAAATCGCAGTGAGCGGGTTAAGACTATTAACTGAACATACCTATAACAGCTATAAAATAATTCAAAAATGTCTTAATATATCTTATTTTAGTAGAAAAAAAGTTGGAAAAAGAATAATTTTTTTGAAATGCTGTTTCTAAAACTTGCAGCCGGTTTCTCTAATCACTTAGCCCTGTAATAAATGCCTGACCTTTTGCAAAATCCATCACCACCATGAGAAAAATGGCTGAGGTAGAAAAGTAGACAGAGTAAGCTGATGAGACAAGAATAAAGTAACGATTGCACAGAACTTTCATCGTCATTTTCAATGTTTTCTTTCTGCTGTCTTCTTTCAGATCTAAAAGAGAACATTTCACTTTAAATGGAGGCCACATTATTAGACTCACTATAAGATTCTATGCAAAATTTTAATTTACAGGTGAAACTATGCAGCTTTATTGTTTTTACGCTACTGAAACCTTCTTGTATCAATTGTTTAACATTGTAATGAAATACGTTAAAAATAAATACAAATGGGAAGTACATAAAAAATCTCCTTTATAAAAACTCATTACATGTATGTTTAAATATTGCATGTAAACTCGTGCAAAACATGCAATTATTAAAACACTACAGTACGTCTAATAATTTGATCGCATTATTATAATATACTAACATAATACCTAATATAATAAATATTCTATATTGATATAATACATCGTCTCATGTATCGAATCGTCAAATCTATATTATATATCGTCTAATTTAACCAATTTATACACGAACGTACAAGGTTTCAGTCACATGAAAACAATAAAGCTGTATCGTATCACCTAATAATTAAGATTTTACATGGAATCTTATAGTGCGTCCAATTCAGCCTGGACGCACTAATCAATAATCAGTCTTAATATTTATTCGAATTGTTAATTCAAATGGCATGCCAACCAGTTACATTAAATTTTTTAAGCCCATGCGAAAGATTTTTGCTATTAATATTTATATTTCCTAATATTGAGAACCAGGAGTTGAGGCTTAACTGATCTAAGTCTTAAATGTGTGAACTCAAATATATTATTTATGAAGAGTGCGCAAAAAAAAAAAATTTTATAAAAATTTTATGAATAACTTTTGACCTTATGATCGAATTTTATAAGTTTTAAGATTCAATCTTAATGATTCAAGGGGGTGACTTCGAATAGGCCAATATTTATTAGTACAGACTGTATTTTTAAGTTACGAAATCAAACACAGAAATACTTTCTCTGAATAAACATACCTTTTTATTTAGAAAGATTCAGATTTTTGGCTTTGAAATACAGGGGATAGCCTCAATCTGGGAAATACAATATATTGAATTTTAAAAATATGACTTTTTTAAAATTTAATTTCTCATATACTCTTCGACCTGCTTAAATTTTATATTTTGTCATGTAAAATTATGCTCTTTAATATGATGTCAAAAAGTGTATACTTAAAAAAACTTTTTTTGACTCTTATTAAATAACGTAATAAAAAATATTTATTTACTGAAACTTATATTTTGCATGGAATTCTATTTGGATAAACGAATTTTTTAATTGTGTGCGAACATTTTTCCCTTAAGAAGTTCTCGAGATACCCCAAAAAATAAAACTAACTTTAAGAGGTCCAAACTTTGGACCGCTCTTCTGTCCAAACTAATGGGACCCTATTTTCCAGATTGCGGCTGGTCCCTAAATTTTTGGAAATATGAATCCCTCGTAAAAATATATGTTTATTCAGAAAAAGTACGTTTTTGTGCTTGATTTCGTGACTTACAATAGCGTCAGCACTAATTAATTAGCATATTTGAGGTCACCCCCTTTTCTTATTTTACTTTATAACCGTCGTTGAACAGCCTACCCAATTTTCGGGTTTACGACTACCAATGTTTAACTCCGTAGCCTTGTCATTTTGTACCCAGTCCAGAAGAACTCCTGGATCAAGTATTGGGAGAAATTTTACCTTCATGGAGGACTTTTTGACGGAACTAAACAGCGATCGCATTTGGAGAGGAAAACCATGAAACCCTCCCACGGATAACCCGACGGCAAGGGGACTCTAACCCATGATATGTCTGCCACTGAGGATATTTTATACCAGCACTGTGGTCCGTGCGAATTCGTATCGACGAGCCACTGCCGGGATTTGAACCCGGTTCACTTCATTTGAAGGCGAACACTCTATTCCCTGAGCCACCACGGCTAGAGATCATCCCCTTGAACTAATCTGGGTCTCGTTTAGCGTCCCTATAACCTGGCGGGCGATGTCTCGTTCCTGAGTTCAGCGCCCCACCTAACCAGCATTGTTTTTGAAAAGAAGAAGTAAACTTACTTTGTTGTTCCAAAATCTTTTTATTGTTCTTCTGAGGCGATTTGAAGAGTAAAGCACCGATAAGAGAGTTGGACATGATGCCACCCAGAAGTAAGAAAGTTCCCCGTAAATCGAATTTTTCCAACAAGAGGTTGGTGAGAGGAGGAAAAACAAATGAACCGAGTGAAGATCCAGAATAGGCGATACCTAATGCGCATGCTCGGTATTTGGTGAAGTTTTGGTTGAGTACAACATGAGTGAGAGGAACTATGAGGCCCATTCCAATGCCTGCAAATGAACACATTTTTGTGTAAGCAATTCACCTGTTTTAATATTAAATCACAGAAGCTTAGGTAAACTAAATTAATAAATGCGAATAAATAACTGAAGGTTCCCTACTAATTAATCATCATTTGTTAGCTTTTTGATGTTTTTTCATGGAAACAAAAATAAATTAGGGATAAGCCTGATCTTCAAATATTTTCCCGGTAAATGGTTTGAAAATCTTAAATTTACAGTAAAACGCAAATGTTTTCGTTCTAAACATAAAATAAAGTTGAAACGATTTTATTTCTTTGCAGCAAATGGCGAAGTATTCCCTACTTCCAAAAAATTAATTTTAGTTATCTCACCAATAGGTAATATAAATGAACTAGGTTTATTTTCCAAAATGCTTAGAAACAATTTTACTTGGGCACTTCATGGAAGATAGCACTAATTATATCACACTTTATTTTTATCCAATTTTGGGTCGATCCAATTTTGGGTTTACCACTATTAATGTTCAACTCCGTCACCTTGTCTGAACCCATCCAGAAGACAAGGAAACTCCTCGATCAGTACCCCCAGAGGTATGATTTGTTATGGGAACCTGGAGGACTTCGTGACTCGGCAGATCTAACGTGCATCAGTCACCATTTACTACACGAGGAGTCTTGGGCCGGCGTGGATCGAACCCACAAACTCTTGGACATGGGCCCTGTGACCAGGCTATCCCGGCCTAATTATAACACATTGTACGAGAACAGTCGGGATCCATCTTGTTACATTCCAAATTTTTTTTATATTTTCTTTTTATGTTCTTAGAGACAATGTTTACAAATTAACAGCATTGGTAACATTTCATTTTAATGCTGCGCCCAACATTTTCACCTGTTAACACCGAAATTTTATTTGGGAATCCTCTTCTTACACTATTTTATTTTATTTTATAACCATCATTGAACAGTCGACCCAATTTTGGGTTTACGACTACCAATGTTTAACTTCATAACCCTATAATTTTGAACCCAATCCAGAAGACAAGGGAACTCCTGTATCAAGTATTGGGAGAAATTTGCCTACGTGGAGGACTGTTTCCTTGGAACTTACCCTCATTTGCGTTACATGAAGAAGAAAACCATAAAAAACTCGAAAGGCTAGTCTGACGGCGAGGGAATTCTAATCCATAATCCGTCTATCGCTGAGGATAATTAACTTCAGATATTTAAGCTTGTAGTAAATAATAGATCTATCATTATCTTAAGAATATTGTTGTGGGGTAATAAAAACAAATTCTTTGCTGTAAAACATTTGAGTCTCCAGCACTCTTACTAATCCATTTACCTGAAAAATATATCGGTTAACTGTTTTTAAATAATAATCACATGTCTCTAAAGCCGTTATACTTAGCTAATTAACGAGTTAATTAGAGCTGAATAAAGAGTTTTTTGAAGTTTACTTACTTTTCTTACCGTATTGTTAAAAATCCATATTTTTTTCCCATTCTATCGAGTAACTTGCAGATTGTATTTATTGAGTTGATTCTTTAAATGCTGAAGAAAAATAAATGGTTGACATTCACATGATATTGTTAACCGCTTTCTTAGATAGTTTTTTAAAGTAATGGATTCCACTTTTGATAACGAAAAATAAATGTTGATTTAAGCGTTGTTCCAAAAGAGATCTTATTTTTCTGGTGGATCATTTGAGAAATGAAATAATTTTAACGGATCACCAAAGTGAATCTGTAGGAAACCCACTGTCACTCGATATTTATATTATTTATTTAGTTTTTTATATTTATAAAAATGAATCGTCATAAATGAGACAGAACAACAAATTATGACCCATCATTGTTGAGATCGATAAAAACAAAGGAGGGATCACCTGAAACTAATTTATCTGAGGATGAAGCTTAGATAACGAAATTTAGGAATGTTCAGCTAACAAATAAAATGGTTTTTTGGCGATTTTAATACCTCACTTGCACTTCTCACTCCGTTAATTCGATCCCCGTGATTTCTTACAAACCATGTATTACATTAAGAGATAATATACCTTGTAAAGCTCCATAGAGAAATAAAATTTGAGGCATTTCAGTGGCTAAGCTGCAAATACTGACAGATGAAGAAGCCAGAATTGCTCCAATCACAGCTAGGCTTCGTATGCTGAGGAGGCGACTCAGGAAACCAGACAACGCCCCTGAAACATTTTAATTTGTTAATAACTTTTAAAGACTATTTCTTTTTAAGGTAATTTTTTTTAAACTAAGGGCATTTCAATTAGTTAATAAATAGTAGGGTAAACTAACCAGTGAAGGAATACTTAAGCTTCGCTTGTCTTTCAAAAAATCATATTAATTTCAAAATTCGTAATTTTAGTTAAATGACAGTGTCAACATATTTGCTACTAAATGCAAATTATGTAAAAAAAATTGTAGAGAACTTACATAATAGTGTTTTAAAGTTTTGGAGGTTCAAATAACAAGTAGTAAGAAGACCAAGTGAAGGAACAGCTCTTACCAGTGAATGAACACCCAGTAAAGGAACACTTAATTTTGGTTATTTTTTAATGCTCTTTATGAATTTATAAGCCATACAAATATTTGAAAACAAGCCTATTCTTGAAATTATAGCATATAAATACTTGGAAAATGTTAACTTTTTTTTTGTAATCATGAATTGAAAATTAAAGTGTCAACATATTAACACATACTGTTCATTCACTGGGAAATCTATGCCCA
>NC_092205.1:100416135-100418987 GCF_043381705.1 Parasteatoda tepidariorum
AATATTTTGCTAGTTAATGAATAAAAATGACAATTTCAGTTGATCTGATCAAAATTTCAGACGAATATTATTAGTTATAATAGTGATGAAGTAGATTGATTGTATTCTGATTCAGATCAAAATGGCGATTTGTGGATGAATGGGTCCACCCTATAAACGGGCGTGACGTATGGGTGTGGCAAAAGTCGAATCTTGGCCATAGATCGCACCCCTCTGCCTTTACAGGCGTACGAAACCACCACCACCAGTGACGAAGTACTTAAATTTCATCATTTGTTATTTTCGTGTTAAAAATTTTGTTGGAAAAATTATGATGTGAAATGATTTCATGTTGAAATTCCTGAAAAATTCATATACAGTGAAACCTGCCAAGTTGGACACCTGCATAAGTTGACCTCAATTATCAAGAACGGAATTTTTCCTATATAATATAAAGAAGCAAAACCTTTGTAGTGAAATGAGAAACTATTGAATGACAAACTATTATTCTTTGAAATGAGATACTAAATTAAAAAAGTCAGTAACTTAAAGTTAAAAGAATTTTTCCTCTAATTGAAAATTTGTTTTTCAATAAAAACAATATATTCAACAAGGCTAAATATATTTTTTCAAAATCTATCTTAATTTCTTTAAAAATTAATGCGGCACCAAAACATTAAAAAAATTAAAAACAAATTTTTGTAAAATTGCTTAAATATATTATGTAGCAAACTATAGTGTCCAGTGTGGGTAGAATACAATGTTTTCATTTAGTAAACAAAGTTTTAGTAGAAGACAAAACAAAAAATTTAAAAATCAAATTTATTGCAAATATTACACAATAGTAAATTTTATTTTTTCACGTCAAACTAAATTTCAAAATATTAATTTGTATGACAAATGAATATTTTGCTTACTAAAGAAAATTTAAAGTGATATCTTTGTTAAAAAGAAAGCAAGAATCGTTTTAATAACTAAGGGGGAAATATCTCCAAACGAAAATTAGATCATTTTCAGTAAGGTAGCAATTCTTAAAAAGTGGATACAAATTTAAAATTTTTGCAGAGTGGGGGAAAGATATATGTTTTCTACAGAATTCACATTTCAAGTATTAAAAAAATTATTGCAGGCGAAGTATCATGTCCTTTCATATCAAAACTATAATTTAAAAAAATTATTTGAAGTACTTATATAAAAATTGCAAAGCGAAATTAAGCAAAATTAAAAAGCTTAGCTAAAAGTTCAAAAGAAACCAGAACGAAAATCGTGTTAATATTACAGTCCCTGGCCACATTATTCGACGCATTTTTCAAGATTCTATGAAAAATCTTAACTATCAGGTAATACTATGCAGCTTTATTGTTTTCATGCGACTGAAACCGGTTTGCAATCGTGTATCAGTTGGTTAAATTAGACAATATATAACATAATTTCAACGATTGGATAAATTTAACAATATGTTATATAGAATATTTATTATATCAAGCATTATATTAGTGTATTATAATAATTAGACCAAATTGCGAAACGCACTGTAGTTTCTTAATAATTACATGTTTTATACGAGTTTATAGCCGATACTTTTATATTTAAAGACACATGTAATGGGAATTTATGCAGGAGAATTTTTTTTATACTTATATACTTCCTATTTGTATTTATTTTAAACTTATTGTATTACAATGTTAACAAATTGATACAGGAGCTTAAACAAATGCAAACCGGTTTCATCCGGGTAAAAACAATACAGCTGTATTGTATCACATGATAATTATAATTTTACATGGAATCTTATAGTGCGTCTAATAGCATAGCCAGGGACAGTAGACAGCTGCTTTTGTTGTGATTGGTCATCATTTCCTGGGTACGTAAAAGTACGCTTCTTTGCTGATATTCTTGGGCAAAATATCAAATTCGTGTAAACAAACTAGTTCCTCGTTGTTTTTTAACTATCAAATTATGGACCGACAGATTTTGAAGAATTTCAGCTAAGATAGTGTTCTATTTTGGTGGAATCAAATTGCTCCACGGGTTTCGAAACGAAAATTATTTTATAACCGCTTTTACGACTTCAGCAAACGGACTCATTCTTAGGGCTTTTTACTTCCTTTTTAACCTAAGTTCTAAAAAGGCAAAAAAAGAATGTATTATGAATTAAAATACTTAACTTTATCTAAATGCCAGTAAAGGTTTATTTTTTAAATCAAAGTTTTATTTTTACTACCAAGAAAAAAAATAACTTTTCTGACAGAAAAATAAGTTCACTAACCTGTTACACACATGAAAAATCCGAATATCCCGGAAGGCCATGCTGCGTATTGTCTGTTCACTTCGAAGACATCCACAAAGGCTTTGTAAATAAGTGCGTTAGATCTCAGAACACCGAGGAGACAAAAGTTGACCCAAAACGCTGCCACAATCACGACGAAATCCTTTTCGCTCATCCCATTGTCCATGAATGATCATTCTGATAGTCCAGCATTACATTTGTTTTCGTAAACTTTCAACTTTGGAAAGCGTCCAAATTTCGCCTTCCCTAAGCCTTCAACGCTTCAGATTACTATTCCTCAAAAAAGATAACTAGCGTGAAAATGACGTCAAGAAATTTTTTTTTTCTTCATTCAATGAAATGAAAGATATTTTTTAGAAATAAGCTGATTACAAGACAATATTGTATGAACGTAGAAAAGATATATAGCTTGTTTTAACGATCGAGTGTGACCTGTTTACAAGTCACTGACAAAAGGCTGATATTAAAAAAATAAAAATTTATAACGAGTTAAATATGATTAGCCTTCTGATTTTACGACGAAATCAGTTTCAAATAATGACTCATTAACTCTTTCAGAATCGACTGGATATATATATATATA
>NC_092205.1:100420458-100425064 GCF_043381705.1 Parasteatoda tepidariorum
GGAAATAATTATAGGTGAATTAGGGGGTACACTATGTATATTTTAAATAGTGCATTAAAACAAGGAAATTCGAAGACACTTTTCAATGTTAACAAACGGCACGATATCTGCCTTTATTATTAAACTATAATATTTTAATTGGGCAAAGTATTATATTACGAAAAAGAGCAAATAAACTGATTTTCCCGGATTTTGAAAGTTTTTTCCCATTTTTCCAATAAACAAAAATTATTTCCTACATGCAAGACCCCCCAGAATATCGAAAAACACATAAAAAAATAATATAATTTAAAATAAACAACAAAAAAAATATTTTTTTGAAAATTTTACCGTCCCTGGTATTCGAACCCAGGACCCCTCCCTCCTGCAGCGAACTTGCTTGTCTGGTGGCCTTCCTTCTAGTCCACGGTGATACGTGAAGCCTACCACAGTTTCGCTTCAAAAGCTCTCGCCTCTCATCTTCGCAATATACCTTTAGTGGCCCACTGTGACCCCCCTAATTGGCCTATAAAAATTATATTCAGCAGCCTTGTTTGGACCATAGTCCCCTACTTAGGGTCCGAGTTTGAAAATTATACCTTGATATTAAAGGGAGCTAGGGGGTCTTGAAATTTGAACCTATCTCGAGACATTTTATTTTTTTATTCTTTTTTCTTTATTTTTCCATTACGCTTTCTTTGCTGGACTTCACACCCAGAAAACAATCCATGCATGCTAGAATATCCAAAATGTTACAATAGAAGTCGAAAAAGCGCAATTAAACTGATTTTCCTGGATTTTTCCAGTTTTTTCGCATTTTCCCAATAAAATTTTTTTTCCTACATGCAGGAACCTCCAGAATATCGAAAAATACTTAAAAAAATAATATAATTTAAAATAAACCAAAAAAAAGTAAATTTTTTGAAAATTTGGTCGTTCCTGGGATTCGAACCCAATACCCCTCCCCCCAGCAGCGAACTTGCTAATCTGGTGGCCTCCCTTCCAGTCCACGTTGATACGTGAAGCCTACCACAGTTTCGCTTCAAAAGCTCTCTCCTCTCATCTTCGCAATATACCTTTAGTGGCCAACTGTGACCCCCCTAATTGGCCTATAAAAATTATCTTCAGCAGCCTTGTTTGGACCATAGACCCCAACTTAGGTATCGAGTTTGAAAATTATACATTGATATTAAAGGGATCTAAGGGTTCTTAAAATTTGAACCTTTCTAGAGCCATCTTATTTTTTTATTCTTTTTTTTATTATTCCATTACGCTTTCTTTGCTGGACTTCACACACAGAAAACACCCCATGCATGCTAGAATATCCAAAATGTTACAATAGAAGTCGAAAAAGAGCAATTAAACTGATTTTTCAGGATTTTTCCAAATTTTCCCATTTTCCCAATAAAAAAAATTTTTCCTACAAGCAGGAACCTCCAGAATATCGAAAAACACATAAAAATATAATATAATTTAAAATAAACAAAAAGAAAAGTTTTGTTTGAAAATTTTACCATCCTTGGAATTCAAACCCAGGACCTCTCCCTCCTGCAGCGAACTTGCTTGTCTGGTGGCCTACCTTCCAGTCCACGGTGAAACGTGAAGCCTACCACAGTTTCGCTTCAAAAGCTCTCACCTCTCATCTTCGCAATATACCTTTAGGGGCTCACTGTGACCCCCTTAATTTGCCTATAAAAATTATCTTCAGCGGCCTTGTTTAGACCATAGACCCCTATTTATTGTCCGAGTTTGAAAGTTATACCTTGATATTAAAGGGAGCTAGGGGCTCTTGAAATTTGAACCTTCCTCGAGCCATTTTATTTTTTTATTCTTTTTTTTTATTATTCCATTACGCTTTCGTTGCTGGACTTCATACACACAAAACACCCCATGCGTGCTAGAATATCTAAAATGTTACAATAGAAGTCGAAAAAGAGCAAATCAACTACCTTTCCCGGATTTTTCCAGTTTTTTCCCATTTTCCAATAAATAAAAAAAATTTCCTGCCTGCAGTAACCTCCAGAATATCGAAAAACACATAAAACAAATAATATAATTTAAAATAAACCAAAAAAAAAGAAAATTTTTTGAAAATTTGACCGTCCAGGGGATACGAACCCAGAACCCCTAGGTCCTGCAGCGATCTTGCTTATCTGGTGGCCTACCTTCCATTCCACGGTGATACGTGAAGCCTACCACACTTTCGCTTCAAAAGCTCTGTCATGTCATCTTCGCATTATACCTTTAAGGGCCCACTGTGACCCCCCTAATTGGCCTATAAAAATTATTTTTAGCAGCCTTGTTTGGACCATAGACCCCTTCTTAGGGTCTGAGTTTGAAAATTATACCTTGATATTAAAGAGAACTAGGAGATCTTGAAATTTGAACTTTTCTCGAGTCATTTTATTTTTTTATTTATTATTCCATTACGCTTTCTTTGCTGGATTTCACACACAGAAAACGCGCCATGCATGCTAGAATATCCAAAATGTTACGATAGAAGTGGAGAAAGAGCAAATAAACTGATTTTCCTGGATTTTTCCTGTTTTTTCCCATTTACCCAATGAAAAAAATTTTTTCCTACATGCAGGAACCTCCAGAATATCGAGAAACACATAAAAAAATAATATAGTTTAAAAAAAAAAAGAGTTTTTTTTTGAAAATTTGACCGTCTCTGGGATCCGAACCCAGGACCTCTCCCTCCTGCAGCGAACTTGCCTGTCTGGTGGCCTACTTTCCAGTTCACGGTGAAACGTGAAGCCTACCACAGTTTCGATTCAAAAGCTCTCTCCTCTCATCTTCGCAATATACCTTTAGGGGCCCTCTGTGGGCCCTCTGTGACCCCCCTAATTGGCCTATAAAAATTATCTTCTGCAGTCTTGTTTGGACCATAGACCCCTCTTTATTGTCCGAGTTTGAAAATTATACCTTGATATTAAAGGGAGATAGGGGGTCTTGAAATTTCAACCTTTCTCGAGCCATCTTATTTTTTTATTATTTTTTTTTTATTATTCCATTACGCTTTCTTTGCTGGACTTCACACACAGAACACACCCCATGCATGCTAGAATATCCAAAATGTTACAATAGAAGTCGAAAAAAAGAAAATAAACTGATTTTCCTGGATTTTTCCAGGTTTTTCCCACTTACCCAATAAAAAATTTTTTCCCTACATGCAGGAACCTCCAGAATATCGAAAAACACATAAAAAAAATAATATAATTTAAAACAAACAAATAAAAAAAAAAGAAAATATTTTGAAAATTTGACCGTCCCTGGGATTCGAACTCAGGACCCCTCCCTCCGGCAGTGAACTTGCTTGTCTGGAGGCCTATTTTCCAGTCCACGGTGATACGTGAAGCCTACCACAGTTTCGCTTCAAAAGCTCTCTCCTCTCATCTTCGCAATATACCTTTAGGGGCCCTCTGTGACCCCCCTAATTGGCCTATAAAAATCATCTTCAGCAGCCTTGTTTGGACCATAGACCCCTGCCTAGGGTCCGAGTTTGAAAATTAAATCTTGATATTAAAGGGAGCTAGGGGTTCTTGAAATTTGAACCTTTCTCGAGCCATTTTATTTTTTTATTCTTTTTTTTTATTATTCCATTACGCTATCTTTGCTGGACTTCACACACAGAAAACACCCCATGCATGCTAGAATATCCAAACTGTTACAGTAGAAGTCGAAAAATAGCAATTAAACTGATTTCTTCTGGATTTTTCTAGTTTTTCCCATTGTTCCAATAAAAAAAAATTTCCTACAAGCAGGAACCTCCAGAATATCGAAAAACACATAAAAAAATAATATAATTTAAAATAAACAAAGAAAAAAATTTTTTTGCTGAAAATTTTACCATCCCTGGGATTCGAACACAGGACCTCTCCCTCCTGCAGCGAACTTGCCTGTCTGGTGGCCTACTTTCCAGTCCACGGTGAAACGTGAAACCTACCACAGTTTCGCTTCAAAAGCTCTCTCCTCTCATCTTCGCAATATACCTTTAGGGGCCCTCTTTGACCCCCCTAATTGGCCTATAAAAATTGTCTTCTGCAGCCTTGTTTGGACCATAGACCCCTCTTTATTGTCCGAGTTTGAAAATTATACCTTGATATTAAAGGGAGCTAGGGGGTCTTGAAATTTGAGCCTATCTCGAGCTATTATTTTTATTTTTTATTATTCCATTACGCTTTCTTTGCTGGACTTCATACACAGAAAACACCCCATTCATGCTAGAATATCCAAAATGTTACAATAGATGTCGAAAAAGAGCAAATAAACTGATTTTCCTGGATTTTTCCAGTTTTTTCCCACTTTCCCAATAAAAATTTTTTTTCCCTACATGCAGGAACCTCCAGAATATCGAAAAACACATAAAAAAATAATATAATAAAAATAAACGAAACAAAAAAAAAGAAAATTTTTTGAAAATTTTACCATTCCTGGGATTCGAACCCAGGAACCCTCCTTCCTGCAGCGAACTTGCTCGTCTCTTAGCCAACCTTCCAGTCCACGGTGAAACGTGAAGCCTACCACAGTTTCGCTTCAAAAGCTCTCTCCTCTCATCTTCGCAATATACATTAAGGGGCCCGCTGTGGCCCCCTTAATTGGCCTATAAAAATTATCTTCAGCA
>NC_092205.1:100425564-100426670 GCF_043381705.1 Parasteatoda tepidariorum
ATAGATCGATCAATAAATTGTTTTAGTAGATAAATCTAAGAAAAATGCGCAATAGACAGTTGCTTAATGTTCATATAACATCGGGGAGGCAGCGCATGATTATATATTTTGATGTATTGGTAAAAATTATAAAACAGATCTGGTAGTTTTTGAAACATATTGCACATGTCGATGTGCATCCAACTTTAAATGCTTTTCAAAAATTTTTCAAGGAATTGTCCTTTGTTACTTTTGTTGGAAATTTTAAAAAAAAATATCATGTACAAAATTTGAATGATACTATAGTTCAACAAATATGGAAATTCTGAAAAGAAGCATATAATAAATCAAAATAAAGTATATCGTATTATCTGGATGGAATATTAAAAATTGATATTTCGTGTGATATAAAAAAGGTTATAGCAGCATCAGTTCTCATTTGCAATTGTTTTAATACATACAATTACACTCAATTTCAGTTAAAATGAATTTTGACGAGATTTGGAGATTTTTCTGATGAGGTCTATCTTGCCCGACAACTCGCAGAATTTTTTTTTAACGTTTTTGTACATTTTGTCGATTCTATGCTTAGCTTGACTCCTTGTTCTGCTTAGTCATTGACATAATTTAATGCTCCTTCTTTGTGTATGATGTTGTGTTGAATTCTGAAACATTTTTGTATAAGTTTTTAAGTCAAGTTCATTTACATAAAATGAAAACGAAGAATTGCTCCAGATAAATCAGAAGCAAGTGTATTTGCTGTGAGAATTTATATTTTCCGAAATCCATTGCATGTCTACCTTGCAATTTAAAAAGAGTTTTGGTTAAATTGGTTTTTAAAGTTTTCCATTCATTTGGTGTAACTTTGCTACTCAAAAAAGCAATCGGTACCATCTTTTTTATATGATATTAGTGATTTTACAAAACCACAAATTTAATTCTGAGAAATAATGGGATGGTATTTTATATAAGAACAAAGTAATTACAGAGCATTCTAAGAGGCATTTAAGGCGAAATTGATCCGCCAACCAGGAATTGTAGTTGAAAGTGTCTAGTAATGACTAGATTAAAAAATTCAACTAAGATTAGAAATCAGTTTAAAATAAAATTCATAAGTTAAAAAAAAA
>NC_092205.1:100426971-100442625 GCF_043381705.1 Parasteatoda tepidariorum
ACTTACTCTTACTTACTCGAGTAATGTGTAATGCAATTCACTTCATTCTGTTATATTGTTCTTATTATGTCATAACCTATGACTCCGCGTAGAAAGAATAGAATTTACGGTTGGCGTAGAATAGGTCTGTTAATAAACATCCAAAATACACAAAACATGGTATAACTGCCTTTTCCACTTGACACTCAGGAATTTATATACAGTGTAATCAGGAAACATAAATGACGTAAGAATGAGAATATTCTAAAGCATTCTATAAATAATAACTAATAAATAATAACATGGAGAAACGAACTCGGGACCTCCGCGTTTCCAGGGTAGTGTTTTTAGCTGGTCAGCCATGCCAACACATTCCGTGTCAGTATTATAAAAAAAAAGGTGATATTGTGCATTTTTCCCTCGTGGACCTCTTGAACCAGTGGAAGTGCCACTCATCGTCTCGCCCTGTAAAATGTATATGTATTAATAATATATGTGAATGCGTCATAATGTAATTTCAGAAGAGAAAACCTAACAATCAATTGATATTCACAAGAAACGTACCTTGACATAACCTTAAATCCGTCGCATTGTCCGTGAGATTGTTTTCACTCATTTTTTACAATTGTTATCCACTAAGTTTGAAAATAAAAAATACTACCCTATTAAATTATATGTGTATCAAAACAAACTAAAAAAATATTTATAGACAAGCAATACTTTTATGCTAGTGAGAACCAAAACACTATGGAAATGAATGAGGGAAAACGGAATTAATGATCCAGCATTATATGATAAGTTGACTCAATATTCCTTTTTTCACAATGATTGAAACGGGGGAAAAGCAGTTAATTGATATACATTATAATAACCAATTTCCCAGAGCTGATAAAGTAAAACTTGGTTGTTAACTTTATGGTTTTAAGGAGTATAAAGTGTGTATATATATATGTAATCTGGAAACTTTTCAGACGCTGTGAATGAAGTTTTGTTGCGACAAGCGGTAACTTAAAAGCTTAGACAGTTCCTTGTTTGCAGCAAGCTTAAATAAATGAAAATACAGATTAAGCAGAGCGTTGATCCAAAATTATGAGTATATAGAGTTCACGAGTGGATGACAGTGCTTTACCTAGACTTTTATTTTAAACTAGGTTCAATGTATTCTGTGCATTAAAATATGCCAGACAAAGAATATAACTTAATGATGGCATATTCTTAACTAATATAATAAGTGTACATTGCAATTTTTTTTATCAAAATGACCTTTTAGATATTCAATCAATATAGAAATTACTCGATACGATAAGTATCAGCAATATTGACTCATATAGAATTACTTCGTATATGAGAAATTTTCATTCTCTAGAAAAGTTTATAATCAAAATTTTTTACTGAGTTTTTGTTGAATCTTTAGAAATACGTAAATTTGTATCCTAAAAAAGGACATTACTCTATGTAAGACAAAACAAGACAAAAAAAAACCGAATAAAATAAAATAAAACCTAATAAACCTGAATAAAACAAAAGTAAAGTACAACTGTGGATATACTATAGTTTCAGTTTTCTAAACAAAATCCTTATTCAGTGTCTAATGACGAAAATGCAGGAAAAAATGAAGAGACAATCGCGTACGAAGTTGTTTCCCCACGAAAACTGAGGTGCAAGATAAAAGAAAAAAAGAAAGGCGTTAATAAGCATGCGTGAGGTGCTTTGCCGGGAACCCCAAGGAACCAAAGATTAGTAGGATAAATTTCTAGATAATGAGACACTTGAAAGATCATTAACTAAACTATTAGAATTATTCAAAATATGGAAAGATTTCTAGAAGTAAAGGTTGGTAGATGAAGAACAAAGTTGAATGATTTTAGCAACAGAAAACTCTAACCTATGATTAGACTTCCAACTATTTAATGAGATGCAAGATTGCTTAATATCCTGATATTGTCACATTTTTCATGTTCCTTACATCGAAATTTAAGAGTATACTTAAACGCAAGACTACACTGACAAAAAAAAAATTGAAAAATACCCTAATTATTAATATAAACTATAATTTATTTGTTTACCGGCTAGAAAACAATTTTAAATCAAAATTGACTCAAAATCAGAAATTCGCTGACAGATTCTCGGGTAAAATAAAACAATCGACTTGATGAAGTTTGAATTAGAAATTGAAAAAAAATTCATATTTTCATTTCAATGTTAAATCAATCCTTGCCTGAACAAGGAAAACCTCTGACGCCTTCCCGTAATTAAATAATAGCAGATGAGTCAAGGTCTTAAATGCCCCTTTATCATCACTGGTTTATGGTGTATTTTAGTAGTAAAATCTTAATTTCAGATAAAAACTTTTCTGACAAGAACTTAAAGAAAAATTTGGTTGTATTGATATTAGTAATGTGAATAGGAAATAGATGAGAGGAGATGAAGAACGAAGAGCAAAAATAGAAACAAATTATTTTTTTTTTTTTAAAAAAAGGGGGGCAGTTATATGTTCTTAGAAGACACTTCTAGTTTTAAAATAGTTGTGTTTTCATATTCAAGCAAGAAATTCGCATTGAATTATGTCTCGTTTTAGACAAATTACTTTCTTAATAAGTAATTTATTGATGCTACAATAATTTTTAAACATTGTAAAAGAATAGTTTCGATAATATTTGATGAAACAAATGATAGGATGAAACAAATAACTTCTGATTCAATGTATTGACGTGAGTGATTGAATAAAATGGTGTTGTCTGTGAAATAATTTAGAGATTAAAAAAAGGTATTGCTTTTCGCAGTAAAAATGAAGTATTTCATGGATAAATTATAGAAATTGATCCAGTTTAAAAAAGCATGTTGAAAATCAAATTTTTTTTTTTTGCTAAAACTGAGTGCGAAAAACTTCTTGCGTCAATGCGGAATAATGTTTTAGTTACCTAAATAAAAGATTGAAACAATCGTAATAATTTCTTATTTGTATTCTACACCCGATTTCTCCCATAAGTTGTCACTTTTAACCTTTAAGTTAAACACAACTTTTAAGATATATCTTGTGATATACACAGCAAACTGTAAATCCGAAAGAATTTTTTTAAAAACATAATTTAGAAAAAAATTTGTGTAAGCAAAATGAAAGGTATAATAATTCGCCATTTTACCAAGGAATGATAAAATATCTTTCTTTTGACGTACATGTTTTTTTTTGTTAATTTTTTAATTAAATGAATAAATTACATGAAAAGACATCGGAAGAAATTTGATGTTGGGGGCAAAACACCAAAGTAGCCTGATAATATGGAAATGCGAAATGTAAAATGAAATGTTATTGTATTGACGTGGTTGTAAAATCTTGTCATCTAAACTGGAAGACCAAAAAGAAAAAATAAAATAAAATCTGGATGGTTAATGTGAGTGAAAATGAAGATATTTAAAAACTAGTTATAAGAAAGAATTATAAGAAAAAAATGAAGAAAATATTCTTGATTTCGAAATAATGAATTCATGACATAAGTTACACAGCTAGACATTAATCAACATTCTTAAACATTAAAAACAAAAAGATTTTTCCCCAAAATTTCTAGTGAAAGGCAGAATTAGAATAAACATCCAAAACAAAATTGTTCGGCAAAGATTTTAAAAATAATTATACTAAACGAAATACCACCTAACGTTAGTCAGATTTTTTATTTGTATATAGTTCTATTATGGTACAATGGCATAAGTTATATATTTGTACAGAGATTACAAAAATTAAAATTTAGAGTATATTGCGTACATTTTCAATTTGTACAGACATAAGTTTTTTGAATAACATCAATTAAGAATTTAAATGTAGTTTGATGTCGGGTAGTAGGTTATTATGTATGGCATTATTAAGCTTGTTGCCATTCATTCAAATCACATTTATGCATACGATTCGTGATTTCTAAATGACGCAAACTAACTCTTCAATTCAGAAAAATTCCCCAGAAAAGATGCGTATTCTTCGCTTGTCAGTTAGATGTAAGGAATTTGAAGATTTCTTAGGCTATTAATTAATGTAAAGCAAAGAGTAGACAATACTAGTGGTCAGAGATAGCAAGAAATAAGAAAGTTAGAAGATCTAAGAAGAAGTTCGGATGTTTATGAGAAAAGGGAGGATAAGGTTTTAGAACGGATAAAGGTAAAAATGTAAAATGAAGCAGACCTCATGTAGAGAAATGATAAGCAGACCTCATGTAGAGAAATATTTGGATGACAGTTGAAGAAGGCAAGCAACGAGAATATTAGTTTTATACATATATATATTACGTCGAAAGCTGTGTTAAGATCTTCATAAGGTTCTAATTCCTTTTTATTTTAATAAAGTGCTAAAATTTCTTCAAGTTTACTGAACCATCTACTGAACCAAATTTACTGAACCATTGAAAATAACTAGTTCTTGTGAAGAATTACTGTAGGTCGTGACTGACTGCAAATTTTTTCACTTGTCACAAAAAATGATGTAAGAATTTAAAATTATTTTATCTAATATTCTAAATGATTTTTTTTTCTAACATCAGTTATAATATACAAAATAACTTTAATTTACCTTACTGGAAATAAATGGCCCATGAAAGAGATCACAAGCAAGCCATAATGTTTGAAGGTTTTCTATCAATGGAGACACAGGCATTAAAACAGTTCTGCACTCTGAGCATGAAAAATACAAAAAAAATCATAGAACTGAGAACAATTCAAATGGATTTTGCAAAAAACGAGATTCGAAGTTCTGGAATAGATCTACAGTACTGTCATTCGTAGTAGTAGTGTTTTAATTTATTTTTTTTAATCAAATTTTGCTCAAAATGTATGAATATTAAGGTTAAATATGAAGACATGATATTTTCTTATATTAAATTTGAAATATTATTTAATTTTTAAAAATGCCTGTTTAGAATATATGACGGGTATTCTTCTTTAATTTTAACCTACATTCAAACTGGCCGTACGCAATTACCACTTAAACATTTTTACTAAACGAACCAGTGTCGGTTAGCTCTAGTTACGGAGAACCATTCATCATAAAGCAGATCTAGACCTCATTATCTAGATCTAGTTCTAATTTAAAAATTAAGAGACGTTGTTATTTTAATTGTGATTTTTTTAGATTATTTTCTTTACTTAGTGCAACTTTATACTAAAATTTCAATGTCATTCTTAAAGGCACTGGATATTGCTCCTTAATTTAAATCATGGTTTTATGTCGATTAAGTGCTCGGCGCTATATAGCCTAATTTAACACTGACGTAAAAAAACATACATTAATATTAAATGAAGAAATACTGCACTACCTTACAAATTCTCTTTTAATCGCATTTTAAAATTCCAGCATACACATTTCAAAGACGACGGGTTTGGAGAAGATTTTGTCAATTCCTCGACAGTTGAAAATTTGGTGCAATTTTAAAAACCCGTCCACTACCCCGAAAAATTAAAATATAATTTCAAAAAGAAACCTGGATGAATTTTATCGATATCATAAGTAATACACATTTAAAAAGAAGTTTGGAATAAAATGAAAGCAATTTATCTGAACCATACAACTTAATAAATAAAACAGCAAATAAAATTGTTGTAAAAATAGTAATTAATAATAAAACATAATTAAGATTTAAAATTGATCACAATGAAAAAAAAAGAATGAATACATATCTTCCTATTTTAATCAATACTGCTCATGAAAAAAACAGTAATCAAATAAAATACATCAAACCACTCTGTGCTCAAAGTCGTACGAAAAGTTTAGATTTTACCTCGAACTGGCGTGAAAAAAATTTTCTTCGAATATCATCCTTGCAAGTTGAAAGATTTAGTTATTAGATAATGACTTACAAATTTATTTTTCTAATAAATGAGTAAATTTGCTATTGGAAATGGAGCTGAAAAGGTGTATCTGAAAATATTTAAACAAATAAAAAAATAGTTATGATTCAGAAGAAAAAAATATTTTTATGATATGAAAGACTTTGAGCAGTTTTTCATACAAAGGTACACATCAAGAATTGGTTTTTCTAAAGCCAAATAGCAAAATGAAATGAAATTTCGAATTTGAAGTAGATGAACTTTTTTTTACATTTTTCTATTTCTTGTACATTAAAAAAGATTTAAATTGCAAATATTTTATAAATAAAATATGCAATTATTGTGATGTCCCTAATAATATAAAGACATCTTAAAAAATATGATGGAATTTGGAATTCTCTAATAGATTACTTTATAAATGTTGATAGTCAAATAATAATTTTTTTAAAAAAAATGTGTCCAAATAAATGGAGAACATTGTTTGTAGAAAATTGGCTACTTCAAAAGAATTGAACATTAAAGTATAATTAGAGGAAGTAAAAAAAAAATTGACTTGATTAAATTAGTAGCAAACATTAAAAATTACAGATAAATATAAACCTGTTTCAATTGATTTATTAAATTTAGATGTATCAAATTATATGGAAGAAAAAAATATTCATGAAAAAAAAATTTGATTCTTTCTGTAAAGTCTAAAACAATGATTTTAAAAATTAAAAACTAAATAATTATGGAAAAACAAAAATAAATTTTGATTTTTTTTATATTTCAGATTATGAAATTAATTATTATATAAGAAATATATAGTACGTAGAAAGTATAATATAACTAAACAATTTAATAAAATTATATCTTAACAGTCTTATAATATTTTAAGACTGAGTTTGAAATTGAGGACTACTGGAAATATTGATAGAAAAATAGACATCTCAATACACAACTCATTATCAGGTAAATTCTTTTTCTCAAAATTAATGAGTACAGAAGAAGCTTTCGAAAGTTAGTTAGAAATAAGAAATAATAACATAGAATTAAAAAAAATCAAATATTACTCGATGTACTTTTGATATTAATATGATTTCAATGACGGAAAAGGGGTAAGCATCTAAAAATAGTAAATGATGGAACAATTTCGAATTATTTAGATAAAAAGTTGTGATAATTTATGCTTAGCTAGGTTTATAACTGACTTTTCAAAACAAAATCCTGATTTGTTATGTAAGGAAATAAATTATAAAAAGCTCATAAAAAATCTCTTTAAAATATACCAGTCAAGGACGGTATGAAATTACAAAAAGCATTGTCAGAAAAATTACATGAACTATGCGATATACTGTGTGGAGAAAATTTTTTATGAAAAAATATATATTGTTACTTTAAAGCCTGTCTGTGTTTTTACATATTGAAACATTGAAATGATTTTGATGTTATAACTACTATCAAAAGATTTTAAGTAAAATAAATTTTTGCGAATATTGTCAAATTAGTTACGATAAAACATATATGCATAAATGCTTATTACAATGTGATAGATGTTTTGTATAAAATTCTAATTGTGAAGGAGATTTTTAGACTATATAAATGTAAAAAAAATGTTTTAGATAATCATAATATGCTATATAAAAATTAAAGTTATGTATGTAAAATGTTTAAAAAGTAAATGTAATAGTAATAGAAGTGAGGAAACTCCTTAAAAGAATAAATGTGAAGAAATGAAATTTAAAAGTTGTAAAGAATGATTAATTATTGATCATGAATGTTTTATGGAAATAAAAAGACGTTATATTTGTTTGTAAAAGAACAATAATTAACGAAGGAGAATGACGCGACACTTCTAAAAAGAGTCCATTTTGTTGAAAAACTATTGATCAACAACTTTTGTTTTTACTGTTAGTCAGAAACTTATACAAAAAAAGAATTTTTTTTTTATTACAAAATTAATTAAAAAATAGGAACCATGATTGCAATTGTAAGGAAAACAAAGGTCATTTCGTCTAGAGAGCCACAAAAATGCTGTTTTTAGGAGCTACATAGTCTTCTTATTACGGTAAGGCTTTTGTCACTTAGTACGAGAGTCATGTTATGCTATATCCGCTTTTCACGTATGGTAAAAGTAATGTCAAAAGGTAACAAAACGAATTGAATCATTGAGTAAAAGCCTTATCCTATTTACACTTTTATCTGATTTTATTCACTTTTTGATCATGTTTCCTCTGGTCTTATAGTATTTATATTTTATCTGGTTTTATTCACTTTCGAATACTCTTGTTATGATGTGTAAAAATCTAGTAAGAAAATAGTAGGATGATTTTACCTTTGATTCATTTTAAAACCGAATGTTTGGCGCAGCATGTCCTTTTGTGTACCTTGTGCCATTAAACCCTACATTCAATTCAATTCAATTGAGTAAAAGCCTTTATTCTTAAGAAAAAACATAAAATTTTTTGAAGACCGTCTCCAATCAAAATTTTTTAATTTCTTGTTGAATGTGTGTTTACTGTTTATCAAGGAAACAAATTGATTTCTATAGAAGTGACTGATTATTATAAAAGATTTGTAGATTCAATTAAACATTGACAAAAATAACGCTAGCATTTTTGGGCACCCAACATTCACTTCATTTCAACAAAGGCTATGAAACGGTAAAAAATAATGAATTTTATTTTCAAAATTTTTTTCTAAGTGTTGAAACAAGTAAAGTAACATATTTTACATAACATGTAACATATTTTTTTTCTTCTTTGTTGTATGTTTTTGTTCTGCGAGTATGGCCGTGCATGGCCATTTTGCATAGTATGCTGTAAATGTATGGCCATTAACAGTCTCAAATACGTAACAATTGCTATTGAAAATATTTTAAAAAATAACAATGCAGTAGCTTGGTTAGATTACTTATCTAAATAAGAAATTTAATATCATTACGATATTAAAATAGGTATTGTGGGGAGCGGAGTTATCGACAATGCCAACCTTCAGCTATCAAAAGGTACCTCTTGATTGAATCAAGTTATCATGTCTTATATACCAGTGAATTGATGTTTTATATTCGTAGTGGTAGTTACGCCACAATACTTCCCCACCAGAATTTTATCAGAGATAGAATTCGATGAACGGTTTCCACTTAGTTGCTGTGCTTGTGAAAGACCGGGAGAGCTGGAATTAAGATCACAGGGTTTTTTGAGTGCTGAATGTGAGAGGTGTATTAACTTCACAGACATGGTCGCTCCTGTGTTGCCTTTAGCAGTCGAGTGTATGCTGGCCGACGTTGTGTGTATGTTCGAGACGAGACTGAGCAGCAACAGAGTGAGGAGGTGGATGATGCCGCTATCACAAGTAGCAAGTCAACTGTTCAATGTGGATCATCCATCGAAGTAGGAGTTACTAGATTAAAGTGGGCGTTACTGCTTGTTCAAATCACGTCCGGGTCACCACTTATCTTTGGCGAGAAATCGGTTGCGTTTATTATGAGTCTGCATCTTTAGTTAAGTCTGTCGCCAAAGATAACAGAAAGGAGAAATGCTAAATTTAAACATAACTTTAATGAAAACTTAACAACAAAATTAAAAACGAACAAGAATAATCGAGCAAGTAATAACTGAAGAAAAACGTAAAGCATGTTGCGGAAAGAGAAAAGATAAAGTAAAGTAAAGAACAAAGTATCACGATGGTAACGAAGTTTTATGATGATCACATTTTATTTCTTGAACTTCAGTTCAGTTCAAATAGATAACAAAAAATACTTTGAGCGCATGTTGAAATTTTCAGGTTCGCCAGAGCATGGACTTCTCGAATCAAGTACGATGATTTCGCCACAGTACTTTGTAAAAGAAATGGTGATAAAGAAGAAAGTTTCTTTGCTGTTGAGCTGAGTATCAGATATTTAGCTTTTGTAGGGTCATAATTAGAGCATGTAGACAAGTCAAATCTGGGTTTTTCCGAAACTGGGTGATTCAGTAGGTGTAGCCATATCAAATGAAGAGGTTCATCTGGGCACTCTCATGCCCACCACCGAGCTTAACAAGAGGAACAGAAACACCGGCTCTGAATACATCAGCCTCAGTATTCTGCTCAGAGTAGCTCCAGATACACCAAATGAGTGTGGATCCGCCAAAGCTATCAGAGCTCAGGCGCACTCCCCTGATGCAGTCCCGAGAAAGGTGCTAAAACCAGCCGATTAAAAGTGAGAGGTACCTAACCTCCTTCCACTCGTCTAGAGTGAAGCAGCAGCGGCCAAAGAGCACGCAGTCTGCCATCTCCGAGATAGATATGCCTCCTTGGGAGCCAATGAGAGACAGGCAGGTAACTCCAGGTTTCCCTTTTCCACCTTTCCAGACGCAGCACACGGCAAACATGCTGGTCAGCAATAGCTAACGTTGTTATTCTGTATGTTATGGGAGAAATTTTTTTATTTAAAATAAATAGGTGAAACATAATAAATCAAGAAAGCCAACAAAATTAGTCAAAGATAAATACAAATTGGAAGATCTATAATCTCTAAGTAATAACCAGTGTTTTAATGTAATTACAATAACATTCGCTCACTAGGTCAAAGTAAACATTTGGTGGAAATTCGGGAACTCAAAATAGGACCGTTGCAGGCGAGGAACAATGCTCAGGTCCAGCTCGGGGCCCCGAGTGCGCCGTGCCCGTCACGAAAGAGTGTGCCCCTGGGAGATGGAAAATCTGAAAAGAAGCATATAATGAATCAAATCAAAATAATACATAAAACTAAACTCAGCGGCGCGACAGCCCTTGAGGGCCAAGGCCTACTGTGCCCATCTCAGTTTTCTTGACCTTGGGGGAGCAGATGTTCCGGTCAGGTGGTCAGCCGAACGCGGAACCCCCAGTGTTTAGTTCCCAAGCATGCTTGGTACTCATTTATCGACCCACTTAAGGGATGAAAGGCTGAGTCAGCCTTGCCCGGCCCAAGGATCGAACCAGGGACCTGTGGCGCGAAGCGCTACCGCTCAGCCACCGGGCGTCAAAATAATTTATAATCTGTTGAAATGATGAAATTGAAATTTCGTGCGATGTAAAAAAAAGGCTATAGCAGCATTAGTTTTCATTTAAAATTTTATAATATATATAATTACACTCAATTAAAGTTAAAAGTGAATTTTGACTATGTTTGAAGATTTCTCTGATTCGATATCGACAATTCTCTGCTCGACAACTTGTAAAACATTTTATTTATATTTTTGTACATTTTGTCGACTCTAAGTAATCATTACTTAGCTTGACTGCACTCTGTTTCACTTTGTCATTGACGTGATTTAATGCTTCAGCCTTATATATGATGTTATGGTAAATTCGGAATTTGCCCATTCTGTAACATTTTTAGGTAAGCTTTTGAGTCAAGATCATCTATATAAAACAAAAACAAAGAATTTGCTCCAGATAAATCAAAAGCAAGTGTATTTGCTGTGAGAAATTGGATTTTCTAAAATTCATTACATATCTACCTTGCAATTTAAAAAGAGTATCGGTTAAATTTAAAGTTTTCCATTCTTTGGATGGAACTTTGCTAGTCTAGAAAGCAATCTATAAGATTCCAGTAGTGATTTTAAAAGATCACTGATTAAACTCTAAGATAGAATGGGATGGCCTAGGTGGTGTTTTATATGGGAACAAAGTTATTACCATTCCAAAACTCAATTATGGCAAAATTAGTAGTTATCCACCAACCTGGAATTGTAGTTGAAATGACAGTAATAATGTCTAGATTGAAAAATTCAATTAAGATTATAAATCAGTTTAAAATGAAATTCCTAAGTTAAAACAAAACGAAAACACTTCATTACGTAAAAGTTTCAATAGATGACTTTATTTGACGTAAATGATGCTAGAAAAATGAAAAAACAATTATAGATACGCATGAGTTCTTTGTTACTGAATATTACCCCATGAATTAAATGGTGACTGGTGTAAGTTAAATCTGTCGGGGTCACAAAGTCCTTTAAGTTCCCATAACAAATCAATACCTCTGGGGGTACTGATCCAGGAGTTTCCTTGTCTTCTGGATTGGAATCAGAATTACAAGGATACAGAGTTGATCATTTGTAGTCGTAAACCCAGAATCGGGTTGGATGTTCAACGCTGGTTATAAAATAAAATTAATGAAATAAGTATTTGAGTTTGAAAAATACTGAATTTAGTGATATTTTTAAGGGAAATCTGAAATCACGATATCTTTGTTAACCCTTAAAGTAGAATAGAAAACTGAAATATTTGACTGAAACTTTTACAGAGAAAGCGAATACTTTTAGATTTGGGACAATGTGCTTTATTTCTAGTGGTGTATTATGCACTATAATGTGTGATTAGTATGGCATAGACTTTATGTTCCATCACCTGAATTGACAGTTTTTCAATTCCATAGAGACCGACTGGCCGAAAGGTGCAGTTCAATCTTACGGATCTCCATCCTAGTGTAATTAAGTGAAAATATGTTCTAATAATTTATAGGAATCTAGTGGATATTCTAACATGAAAATGATATGCATTAGACTGTTTTACATTTTCAACTAACATGCATATCAGCTAATACATACCCTCCAACTGCTACGGAATTTCCGTAGTTTCAGAAATCTTCTTTTCAGACGGTAGCAAAATTAATGTCTTAATATTTTAAAAAAATTAATTTTAGCGTAACTTGTCCACTATTACTTATAAAAGTGCAGGCCATATGGCTAGATTCTTAAGTTCTGATANTTGGTGGAATTAAGTGAAAATATGTTCGAATAATCTATAGGAATCTAGTGGACATACTAGCAAGAAAATGATATGCATTAGACTGTTATATTTATTTTTTTGACTAAGATGCATATCAGCTAATATTAAGTCATACTTTTGATTTGTTTTGTACACGATTCAAAAAGGAGAAACAAACTCTTTGGCTGTTATTATCCTGATCTTGAGTCTCTTCTCGGTGGCCCTACATTCTTTTCAATTTTTTTCAAAACAATAGGACTAGATTCATTGCTTCAAAATAATCATTATAACTTTTTAACGTACTGACTGGCCATTAGTATAGCCACTCTAGATTCCACAATAAATTTCAACCAACATAAAATAAAACAAAAATATTTTTATTAAATGAAAACAAAATATATAATACAGTATTAAATATAACTACATGGGGCTAAAAAGAAAAAGTAAATTATTCTGGTTGAAAAAATCAGAACAAGCCTGTCAACATTTTATAAATAAATTTAATGTTTCTTTTTTTTAATTAATTTCATTTTTTTTTTAATTAATGCTCTAGCATTATATGATAAGTTGACTTTAATATTCCTTTTCTACATATTGAGTGGAACAGGAAAAAGCAGTAATTGATATAAATTATAATAACCAATATCCCAGAGCTGATAAAGTAAAACTTTATTGTTTATTTCATAGTTTTAAAGAGTAAAAAGTGGATATATATAATCTGGAAACTTCTCAGATGCTATGGATGAAGTTTAGTTGTGACAAGCGGTAACCAACATAAAAGCTTAGACGGTTCCTTGTATGCAGCAAGCTTAAATAAATTAAAATACAGATTAAGCATAGCGTTGAACCAAAATTACTAGTTTTTGAAGTTAATATTGACGAGTGGATGCCAGTGCTTTATCTAGACTTTTATTTTATATTAGGTTCGATGTATTCTGTATATTAAAATATGACACACAAGGAATGTAACTTAATAATGTCATATTTTAACTAATATAATAAATGTACATTATAATTTCCTTCCGAAACTTCCTTTAGATGTACAATCAATATAGAAATTACTCGATACAATAAGTATCAGTAATATTTACTCATATAGAATTATTTCATATATGAGAAATTTTTATTCTCTAGAAAAGTTTTATGCTCATAATTTTTATATTGAGTTTTATTTACTGAGTTTTTTGTCAAATCTTTAGTAATAATTCAATTTTTATCCTAAAGGAGAACATTTTTCTTTGCAGATTAAAGCAACAAAAAAAAAAACAACTGAGTGAATCTAAAGTAAATTACGAACATGGACTTACTATAGTTTTAGTTTTCTAAACAAAATCTTTCCTTAGTATCTAATGACGAAAATGACAGGAAGAAGTAAAGAAACGATCACGTACGAAGTGGTTTCCCTACAAAAACTGAGGAGCAAGATAGATGAAAAAGAAGGAAACCTTTAATAAACATGTGAGAGGGGTTCAATAGGGAACTCCAGAGTGCCGAAGATAAAATAAGGATAAATTTCCAAATTGTTAAAAAGTGTGAGATGCTAAAAAGATCATTAACTAAATTTTTAGAATTATTCAAAATGTGGAAAGATTTCTAGAAGTATAGATTGGTAGATGAAGGGCAGTGTGGAATGATTTTAACAACAAAAAACTCTAACCTATGATTAGACTTCCAGCTAATTACTGGAATAAAAGATTCTTTACTGTCCCGATTTTGTCATATTTTCATATTCTTTACTTCGAAACTTAAGGGTATTATGTATAATTATAATTATACGCAAGATTACACTGACAAAAAAGTAGATAAATATCCTAACTATAATATTAATACGGCCTAGAAAACAACTTTAAATTAAAATTTACTCAAAATCTTAGAAATTCGGTGACTGATTTTTGGATAAATTAAAACCATCGACTTCATAAAGTTTAAATTAAACAGTTTGTTGAATGGCGTGATTTATGTTCTGTGAATTGAATCTATAATAATAGAAGGAAAATCACAGTCAACAAGATAGCTCTGCGGTAAAGCAGCTTTTTGCTAAGAGGTAACTACTATAACAAATTTAAGCAGCAGTTGAGAGTAAAGCAATTATCTTTTGTTTAGGAGGTTATGAGAAGGGGAAATCAATGTGATCCTGCAAGTATTGTCCATTAATGTGAAACAGTCGTCAACATATAGTCTATAAAAAGGGAAGTGTAATTACTTAGGCTATGTCCTGGACCATATGCTGATATTATTAAAAGTGAAATACTTTAAATAAAATGCTGGGAATGTGTACTAATTACGTCGATTTTAACTAGGAAAAAACTGGAACTCTTGTAATTTTTTTTCTAGCAATTAAGAGCACCGTTTAGAGAAATATTAGTAAAAAAAATTTTACATCAAAAGAGATCATTATGTTTTCCCTAGGTTTAAATTTACGAAGTTCATTAACAAAATTAAATCAGTTTTTTGACACTATTCTAATTCAAACAGGAAAGTTGAAACGATATGCTTAGCTAATTTTTAACACTTTACCGACCGGTAGCGGTTCGAACATACTATGCCCTTTCACCGCCCGTTCAGCTGCAGATCGTCCGAGACACCGGCTCGGTTTCGGCCTAGACTGACGCGCGGACTTCACCACTAAATATCAAAAATTACAAATATGATATAAAATGCAACGTTAAATCATCAATATACTGGTTACTGTATTAAAAAGTAGGCGTAACTATCTTTCTTTAACTAATCTTACAAAATATTTTGCTACCACTTTATTAGAACTTTTCCAGAAAGCGGAGCAGTTGGCATCCCTGCCTTCATATCGATGAAAAAATCCCGACTTTCCTCGCAGGAAAATCTAGTCGCACCCAGCTGCACGATGAAAAATCCCGACTCTTTTCGCAGGAAAATCTGGTCGCACCCAGCTGCACTCGAGAAAACGACAGCTGAATTTTTTTCAGGGCATGCTGAATTGGTGGAAAACGTAGTCACCACAGATCGGTCAAAAGTCGATTAATCGACGACCGGTCGGTAAGCGCTGGGGAGCAAACGCTGAATAATCTACGGCCGGTCGGTATACGATGAGAACAAAACGTCGATTAATCGACGACCGGTCGGTAAGCGCTGAGAACAAAACGTCGATTAATCGACGGCCGGTCGGTAAAGTGTTAAAAT
>NC_092205.1:100446801-100469351 GCF_043381705.1 Parasteatoda tepidariorum
AGGAGGAATTTCCAGGAGATGAAATGGAAGGAAACTAAACACCATAGACCAAATGAAACAGAATGGGAAAGATGTAGATTGAGAGTCATAGAGGAACACTATGAAAGGTATGACACCAAAGCTAACTAAACATGTCTTTACTGAAAGTACTGGATGGAAGAAATATAGAGATTGAACAAGGACTGCGAAAAAAATCATAAGGAAGAAGTAAAGCTAGGGAGAAGATGCTTCCGAGAATAGCTAGAAGGAGAGAAGGAATTTCCAGGAGATGAAATGGAAAGAAACTAAACACCGTTGACCAAATAAAAGGACAAGTGTCGAAATTTCTAAAAATATGTACATATCCTAAAAAATATTTATAAAACACTTTTAAAAAAAATTATTTTGTGCTTGTCACTCTTTATAGTTCTTACAGATGTCGCTAAAATCAATAGAGATACTAATACGATATAAAGTGGGTTATAAATGTCTGTGGTTTTCCACTTTAATTTAAAATTTAAAGTTTTCTGCTTTATTACACTTGACTTTATTTTCGCAAATGTCAAAATTTTTGAAGGGGCGAAGTACATTCTTCATCCCCGCGCTTTAATTTTAGAGGAACCTAAAAATTTCAAGTTGGAAACTAACTTCAAAATTCAAAATGAATTAATAAACAAATAAAATAACAATAACAATATTCCTTTTTTTCTAAAATATCTTTTTCTTTTATTGCGAATGCCTAGATACAAAGCACATTTTTGCCCCTCACTTTAATTTAACGGGAAAAAAAGTTTTTCTTTTTTCAAGTAGCTTCAAATATTAATTTAAAAAATTCATTATTTGCTGAAATTGCCAATTTTACTTGATCTTATTTTCTTGAATGTCTAAATTTCGGAAGTTGGAAGGCACATTTTTCACCCCTTCCCATTAGTTCAAGAGGAAAATTAAGTTTTCCATTTGAAAAACAGCTTCAAAGATGCAAAAAAAAAAAATTAAACTTAAATTACCAATTTTACTTGACTTTATCTTCTCGAACATTTCAAAAGAGGTGTAGCACTTTGTTCACCTCCTCATTACAATTTCAGAAGAAAAGGAAATTTTCTACCTCAGTCAAATTTGGAAGAAAAAAAAGAAATATCTATATATATATATTTCTCTTACACGGCACCAAAAAAAAGCCTCATTAAAACTCCCCGAATGGCAACGTTAGAAAATCGACCAATAATTGCTGCTAAAAATGTCACATGAGGTGGCTCAACATATAGCGCTTTTAAAAACGGAANATTACTTGTCTCTTCAATTTAACTTCAGAACAAAATAAAGTTTCCAAATTTGAGAATAGCTTTAAAGTTGTGAGAGAATAGCTCTTTTTTTCCCCTAAAATTACTTAACTTTGTCTTGTCGAATGTCTAAGTACCAGAAGGAGTGAAGCATATTATTCACCCATGCTAAAATTTCGGAAAAATATAAAGAATTTTCTATTTGAAAATCAAAAAGCTTAAAATTGAAGAAGAAGAAGAAAAAAAATTCTTCTAAAATATCCAATTTCACTTGATTTTATTTTTGAGCTTGTCTAAATTTTAGGAGGGGTCAAACTCATTGTTTACCCCCTCACTTTAATTTTAGAGGGTTTGGTTTCCCCCTTTGTGCCCCACTCCAGGTCGGTAGGTCACTGTTGCTTTCCGATAATCACAGTGCTCTAGCAACAAAACAATGCAACACACTTCATAACGCCGCAGTCACACAACGAAAAGTCCCAGCGTTTCACTGGGAAACAGTTCATCATCCACAATACAGCCTGGACTTGGCACCTTTGGACTACCATTTGTTTACACCCCTGAAAGAAGCCTTGCGGAGAGAGAGATTTTCATCCAATAAAGAGGTAGAAGATTGTGTGTGAAATTGGTTCACATCAACTGCCTATTCTTTGCTTTGCCGCCAGGATTAAAAAAACTTTCTAAAACATTGGAAAAAGTGTGTAGAGGTCCTGTGAAATTAAGTATGAAAAAATAATATTTCTGCATTTTTTGAAAGCAATACTTTAATATTGAAATATAACAAAAAAATCTCATTTATATTTGATCCATCCCGTAAAAATATTTCTGAACATGTTGAGTAGTTTTCGGGAAATAGGATGCCTTAATCTTAATATGATACCAATTTCAAATGAAGTTTGCATTGCAAAAAATTATATATTAAAACAAAATCCCATAATGTCCACCCCTACATTAGTGCCTTTTTCTAAATTGCTAAATTTTCTAAATATTTGGCGAAATTGCGAAGCGTTATAGCGCAATTTTACTCTGAAACACCATGTAACAAAAGTTGCTTGCGCAATAACATTGCGACGATCTAGCTTTTTGATCAATTTGAAAGTTGTAAAGTTAAATTAAAACAGCTTATTTATTAATTTTAAAGCATACTTCATTGAGCAGAAGGAAATGAAAGTAGTCGGGTTGTGAAATTGAATAACTTTCGAAAGTAAGAGTATGCTATCCGCTGAAAGTCCCGAGTTCCGACTTATTATCTTAATTATATTTTATGACAATTCCAAGTATGTTTAATATTTTCTACTGAATACTAGATGGCAGCACAATAAAACTTCTTAATAATTTCTTGGCAGGCTTTTTTTCCCTCCATCGTTAAATCGTACAGATATTTCTTGTGCTGCTATCTAATTTTCTTTTACGTAAGCTTTGAAATTTTTAATAACTATTTTAATTGAACAAACCAATATTTCCTAGGGTTAATTTTAATGTATTTAGTTGAGTGAAAATAATACCTGAGCGCATAGTGAACACTAAATCGTCTTTATTTATAGATTTTGTGTTATCTTTTTCTTTTCTACCAACAATAATTTGCTAAATAATGCAAAGTAGAATAAATTATAAAGTAAAAAACTGCTTCCTAGGTTTAATTCCAAATCTTTCTAACTATTAAAGGACAATTAATTTTCTTTTTTTAAAACTCTCATTTTAATTTTTCAGATGTTTTTTAAAAAAAAATTTTGTAATTCATACTTATAGAAAAAAAAAGACAACTATAAGTTTCTTCCCCTTTGAGGAGCTAATTGTTAATATTAAGCGAAAGATTTTATTATTTAAAAGTTTAAAACGAAATGAAAGAATAAAATATAAATATTTTCCAGTTCACAACAGCTGGGATGAGAATTGCAAAATTTTCCCTCACTTAAAGGCATTGTAACGCAGATAACGAGTTTTTCACACTTTTTTTTCTTTTTTTAAAAAAAATCCCCTTTTACGCCAATTTTACGGTTCATTTTAAACAAATGTAAATTTTTTGTTCGTTTGTTTCAGTTGCCTTTAAATATCACTTAAATATTTACGTGAATCAAACAAGGATAACTAAATTTCTCCTATCTGTTATCCAATACAAATATCTATAACAAAACAGAGTTACTTTATACACATATAAAATTGCCTAATTCAAAATTGATGATAACCAGTATCAATAAAAATAAATAAAATTTAATGATATATTTTGTTAAATATTAATTAATAATCACTTATTAATATACATTTATAAAACCACAATTTAATTAAGGAATGTTTAAATAATAAAAGTGTTACGGGTGTGAATTATGGGTGTGGCAGAAGTCAAATTCTTGGCTATAGATGGCGCCGCTGGAAAACAAGAACAATCGAAACCCCTCTGCCTTAATGGCATACGTCAACAACAACAACAAATGAAATTTATATTTGTTTCAGTCAGTGTTTACGCATATTCAGAAATATTTTATACAAGTATATTTATAAGAAAGAAGTTACATTTTTAAAGTGTATAAAATTTCACGAAATTTTTTTTTATTAATCTGTATTCCGCATTACAAACAGAGTTATATACAAATCTGTATAATAAAGCAGTGTTATACTATGATACAGACTTAAAATTATACAACATAAAATTTTTCTTAATCGTAACAAGTAAAAATATAAAATAAGAAAATTCCTTCGAACTATTTGTTATAAACCATTCATAAATATTTATAAAGCTACAATATTTGTTTACATGTCTACTTATTATTAATTTTATGATTTTTTCTTCTTGCATTAAGACAATATAAAATAATATTATGAAGAGTTAAAGATTTTTTATCATAATAAATATTCCCGCATAAGCTGCAAGCATATAGAACTCATAAGATAAGTTCAAAATGTAGAGAATTACACTCAATAAAAACAGATTTTAACCCTTATCCTGTATTGAGTCTGCGGCATGCAGATGTAAAATTAAATCGTCTCCGAATCGGCCACACTCGGCTGACACACCTACATTTGTTATTTGGGGAACCTCTTCCCCAATGTAACACCTGTAAAGTTTTACTCACTATTCATCATACTTTAATCATCTGCTCATGCTTTAACCGTTTTCGTCTAACCTTTTTTGGTAGTTCTATTTTAACTCTTCAGGATTTGTTAGGTGACTCTCATCATCCTAACATTTTTGCGTTTCTACGCGCAATTGGTCTTCTATACTGTATATAACTGTTTTATCCTATTCACAATTTTATCTGATTTTATTCAGCTTTGAATGCAACTGTATTATAATGCTTTACTACATTTACATTTTATCTGATTTTACTCACTTTTGAATACCTCTAACCTCTTTCGAATATCTCTTTTGAATAACACAATAAAGTCGCTTTTCCAAAAAAAAAAAAAAAAAAAAAAAAAAAAAAAAAAAAAAAAAAAAAAAAAAAAAATAGACAACAACCATTTTTCAAATTTGGAACCTGTGATAGCCTTGCGGCGATCCCAATTTTTTGTGTTATTTGTAGTGAATTTGTAGTTGTTCTCTGTTTTAGTGAATTGTTGTTGTCTGTTTAATGCTAGTTTGTAGTGAATTTGTTGTTGTCTGCGTTATTTATAGTGAATCGTATTTATATTTATTTTAATTTGTCTGGCTCATAACAGCCTTTTTTATGTTTTATGAGTTCTATTCGCTTGCAGCTTATGCGCGGTTAATAAAGTTATCTATATATGTATAAGTACAATAAAGACAAAAAGGATGAAAAGAAAAAAAGAGAAAAACGAAGAAAATTAATAAGTTCTATTTACTGCGCATAAGCGTTGCAAGTTTATAGAACTCATAAAGTAAGTTAAAAATTTAGAGAAAACATGGAAAATAATAAAGATTAATGAAAGGAGAATAGGAAAAATTATTCAAATAAAATAGTAATAAAATAACGGGAATAATTATAATACTTCTGCTGACTGCTATGCTGAAATAGTCCGAGCTCATACTAATCGTAGTTTGTGTGATTTAATGCCTATCAATTACCTTGCATTCAATGCATAAAGAACTAGCAAAATATCGCGCTCATCTCTTGAAAACAGTTAAAATTGAAATCGAAGTACTTCCGCGTAGACAAAAGCAAGGGTAACAGCTAGACGATGAAAAAAAAGCGGGATAATAACATATTGTTTAAAACTAATGTGTTAGAATTGGAGGAGGGGTTGTAGAATTAGAATATTTAAATACAGTTGTTCTTTGCATTCGGCTTGGTTACCATAAAAATGTATATCTTGTGCAAGATAGTTTTGAAAGGTAACCGAGAAAATCGCCAAATATTCCTTAAAGCGATTTCTTTCTACCATTAGTTACGGACAAGCGAAAGTTTTATTTGGTCGTCATGACACTTTTCAACTTTGTTCAATAGTAATAGTAAACAGCGCGCATGCTTTGCTATGGCGACCGCTGCTGTTTGATAATTTTTTTAGAATTTTTTTTCTCCCCTTTGATTTCGATATGCATTAATTTGGTGAGTCTATTATATTCTTTTTATTATTAACCTATAATTACTGTCTTGACGGTGATTTCAATATAAATATGAATACTGAAGAATATAAATATGAATATGAAAAGCATTTTCTGACGTCTTGAAACACGTATCCAGAAATTGCAAATCAATCCGAGGACAAATATCAGTTGAGGCAGTTTTTTTGCAACCCATGATTTGAAATGTTGTGGCTTTTAACTGATTCAATCCAGAAAGAAAAAGTATTTGACCTATGGGTCACCAGGGATTGTGATGAGGCGATCACAACTCTTTTGTATTTTGCTTTTTTACAATATTAATATTTTACAATTGGGTATAATATGAAAAAAACACAACTACTTCGATTTAGTAGGAACAACATATGACGCAATGCTAAACGAATGGAATTTAGTTGTTGTTTATTTAGTTATTGTTATTAGNGAAAAAGCATTTGACCAATGGATCACCAGTGATCGTGATGAGTCGATCACAACTCTTTTGTATTTTGTTTTTTTTTACGATATTAATATTTTACAATTGAACAAAAAAAAATTTGTAAAACCAAGTGCTCATTATTTATACCAAATGTATATTAAAATATATACCAAATGCGAGTTTGTTTTTATTCTACCTTTCACTCATTTTTAAGCATGATTATTTTTTTCGGAATAAATTGCTATTGCTCCCCCCTCCCTACAATACTACAATAATTTGTTCCGCCACTTTCATTTCTTATTCTCGTATAAGAGCACAATCGTTTGACTGAAAAGAAAGAAATTATTGTTATTTGTTTGTGACAAATGGCAACAGTTTCTTCTATCAGGGACATTTGTCCGTGATAAAGAAATTTAACAAAAGATCATTTGGAATGTAAAATTAGCGTCGTGTAGAAAGAAAAAAAAATGGTCATTCCAGGAACGGTAGGTAAAGATTAAAATAATAAGTGGCCGTGAAGGCTATCACATTACTCAAATAAATGTAAAAAGAATAATTCGGTGAATGAGAAAACGTTTTACAAAGCAGCCAAGCAAGTTTCGAGATGGATAAGCCATGACCCAATCAGGGCGCAAAAAAACGCGCCAAGGTTCGTTACGTTTCGTATTTCTTTTTATTTTATTGTAAAAAGGCGACGCAACTTTTCCGTCAGTCTTCCAAACGATACAATTTCACTCAAAACATTCGACGATTTAACTTCATTGTGAAACGAATATGAAAATGGTTCATTCGAACTTCCTGTTCCTGCTCCTCCTACCTCTCTGTTTCGCTCGAAAGATAGATTTTGAAGAGTGCGGTGAGTTCATAATTTTTAATCTTTTTATTTATTTTTTCCATGCAGAGGGGCACTGAAAAACGGGTAATTTGCTAATAACGTTATTTGTCCAAAACAACATAGGAAGAAAAAAAACATTTTTTATTGATGATAGTTCCTGTATACAGCGTTATTTATATTTTTACAAAAAAAATTGTTGCATACTTTCTCTTTAATACCACGAGAAAAACTTTTTATGGCGAATTCTGTCTCACCTCCAATAATTTTAAAGTTTAGGAAAAACTGTGTTTAGGTAAACGTAGAGAGCAGAGAAGGTGGACTAATGTGCTACTATGTAGCACGCGAGAAGTACATAATTAATTTTTTGTATTCATTTATACAACAACATTTTAAAACAACACTTTACATTTAAACAGCACTTTAAAAAAAGTGACGGCCATCATCTGCAGATTAAGAATAAGTACGAGTTAGGGCATTTTGACATAGTTCAGATTTTTTGGTTGACTATGTAGTGTGCCCTCAACTTTGAAAATGTTGACTACGTATTCGAATTAATAATTATAAAATATATATTAAAGAAATTGATAAATATATTATTTCAAATCAATACATATGTACGTATATTATTGAAATTGTATAAATTATTGAAAAAAACAAACTAAAAAATAAAATATAATCGCATTAAATAAGCACAATCTGGGGTATAATCATATTCTACCAGAAACATGCTTTTATAAAACTCGACATTCGTTGAATAAAATGTTTTTCATTCAGTAAAATGTTTTATTCAAATTTCTTTACTAAATTGCAAATAAATTATTAGACGACTAAACAAGAAAAATCGTATTTTATAATTTTAAGAGAAATAAAAAGATTAGCAATCGGTTATTAACGAAAAAAATATGAATGCAATTTTGCGCTACCCGCGCGTAGTCAAGTTAATCACATTTTAATATTAATCGCTTCATTTAAATATTTCTTCATTGTCGCCAAATTATTTGTTTAAAAATAATTAATTTTAATTTTTCTCAGCTTCTACGAAATAAAAACAGTTGAAAACTTAGATTTTTCAATTGAAAAATATGTAGATTAATATGATATATAAAAAATTCATACCTTGTAATTCAGCATCTTTTCATCCTGAATTTAATTAAATAATCAAAAATAATTATTAAAAATTATTTTTTGCATTAAATTATTTTTGGATAAATGAGTTTTATGAGTGGGTGCAATTTTTTTGAATTGCTTCATTAGTNATGATATATAAAAAATATATAAAAAATATGATATATATAAAATATAAATAATATGATATATTGTAATTCAGCATTTTTTCATCCTGAATTTAATTAAATAATCAAAAATAATTATTAAAAATTATTTTTTGCATTAAATTATTTTTGGATAAATGAGTTTTATGAGTGGGTGCAATTTTTTTGAATTGCTTAATTAGTTTTTAAAACATGATTAAAAACGCAGAAAAATGAAATTAACATTAAAGGGTCCATACTTTAAATCGCTCTCCTGGCCAAACTATGGGGACAACATTTCCCAGATTGTGGCTACCCCCCCATATATTGAGGATTAAGAATCCAAATATGAAAAAAAAAAATTTTTATTCAGAGAAAGTACATTTTTGTGTCCGATTTCGTTACTTAATTAATAATTAGCACTAAACAATTAGCGTATTTGAGGTCACCCCCCGAAATCATTAAGATTGGCACTTAGTACGTGAAAATCCGATCATTAGAACGAAAGTCATTCAGGGTGATATCTTTCTTTTCTCGACTGTGCATAAATCGTAAAGAGAGAACTCGAGCTAAATTGCGAATCATAAAAAATAAAAAATGCCGCAATAAATTTTCACAATGTTTGAGTTCTCACACGCTTGTGAACAGGTATTTATAATGAATTGAAAAAAAAAAGATCTGCCTTGTTATAAACTAAAATGTGAAACTTGTATCTTATTAAAATCAAGTTATATGACTTAGAAATAAATAGCATGGCTGATGAAGTTCAGCAATAGATGTCGCACTAAATAAGATTAAATGTACGTTGTTTTTTAATGTAATATTATGTTAAAATATGCAAAATGTTAAATAAATGTATTTTAAAAAGTAAGGCGCATATTTGGTGAAGCATTTTCATTAAGGCGAATAACTTATTTTAAATAGTGTTCATTTATATAGTTTTTTCTACTATAAAAATTAAAAACATCTGACACATTAATCGCCTTTATTTTATTTTATTAATTATAAAAGACATCCATTTTAAGATCTTTTACCTTATCTTATTAAAGTCAAATATTTTTAAAATACTGATTACATTCAATTTACATTTTAAGCAAGTTGAAGAGCCAACATAGTTGCATAATGTAATTCAATAGCTTGAAATAAAACTTGTGGTCTAAAGTGTCACTTAATAACTCCACCGCACTATTTTCATTTCTTTTAATTGCTTATGCATACTTATTGCATGGTGGCCAATTCATTGCAAATCAACTTCATTACATCTGAAATTAAATCTATCAATGAGTATAACATTTGGCACCTCTTTAAATATTGTGCAATAAAAAGTCATTCGCTAAAACTAAGGCTATCAACTGTCTGTCCAATTCAGGGGCTCTAGCTGAGACGGGGAATGTTGGGAAATATGTGTTTATTAGACTAACATTAATTATTATTCATTTTGCTTGCTTTTTTCATGGGTAACAATAAATTAAATAATTGATAACACGCATCCTCTCTATTAAATAATATCCAGACGATTAAACAATTAGACGCATCCAAACTAGCCCCATGACATGAACCTATGTGGATGCAAAAACAACTACAGCCGGACCCCATTTTAACGAACCTCTGTATACAGAATTATGCGATTTAGCGAATTTTATGAAGTTAATGAAGTAGATTTATAGGAACCAATGAATAGCGAATGAGAAGTGGATGATGATGGTTCTTAAGTGAAAACTTACTTTTTCTGATGCTTTGAAGAGTTTGGAAACAGTGAAGACTTACCTAATGCAGCAAGATGTAAATTTCTTCTCTTCATGACGTGAAAAGAAAGAACTTTTTAAAGTAAGAAATCAAGGAAATAAGCAACTCGGGAAAGGGTTTAAAATTTCAAATTAATCAGCGCGAAATCATTCGCTGTATTTTAAATTCCTGAATGAAAAGTGTAAGATTTCTATTTATTTTGTGTATAGGAGAGGTTTGAATACTTCATAGGGTGTCATTTTTTTTATATGTTACCCTCGATATTACGAATAATCCCCGATTTACCGAATAATATTTTCGGTTCCTATGAATTCGTTTAATTGGGGTCCACCGGTATTTATTATTTTTTAAAAAAAAAGAAGATTACTATAAAAGTATGCTTACAAAATAACTTAAGTATGCTTCAAAATTAAGATAAAATTTTCGAACTTTAATTATATATATATGTTCAAAACAATAATTAGAAAACCTTTTTTGGCAAATTTATGAGAACTGACTACACTAGCCCCCCCCCCCGTCTGCTTTATAAGGGTATTTTCCAAACACCTGAATACTTAGTGTTGCTTCTGAACATCAAAAGTATGATAATTGTACCTTGATTCAGAATTTTTTTTTCTGCATTTTTCACTATAAATTTTATGATTCCTATGAAATTGCTTTGAAACAAAAACGTATCAGAAGATCATGGAAAAAATTGTGTAGAACCTGCAATCAACAAACCTTCATCGGTCAATTGATCATAATATTTATTTAGTAACTCAAAAAGTCAAAATGAGGAAAAAATAAACACGCCACATAACTAAAATTTTCATTTGATGACTCTAAAATATCCAATTTCCTTAAAGACAATAAAGGTGACCTTCAACTTTAAATGCCTCCAAAGATAATATTAAAAATATCCCCAAATGAAATTTATACTCTGTGTTATAATATTTTAATTTATTTGTCTGATATGAAATGGTTTGCTTTTCAAACTAGCGGAACTTGTTTTATACAGAGAGTATAATTGAAGAGTTTCTCATAAAATGTGAAAACAAAGCATTCATTAGAAAAATAATAAGGCATAACTGAAAGAAATTATTATTCTGCATTCTTTATAATTAATTTCCTTCAGTTCGAAAAACATTCAAGGAGACTAAATTATAACCGAATGAATCAAAATTTAACAAGTTTACTTATCAGCATCCATCAAAAATAACCTCCCTGCGGTCCTTATTCTTGCAATAATTGCCGAATTTTCACTCACTCTATAACTCCCTGTCTTACCAAGCATTTTCTGTAGAATAGAAAAACGCAAGTGACACAAAATAATACCCGAATAATGCAAAGATATTGAGGTCGCGACAGGGATGGGTATCAAACCCCACCCAAAATGTCCGTTGATGGTGTTCAACCTGCTAAATCTGCTGCCTTTTAAAACCTCTCGTCTACATACAATACTTTACTCTATGTGAAAGAACTTTTCTTATCAAGAACTTGAATTCTTCCCACAGTTTCTCAGCCCAAAAGGCTTCTGTACCCCCCTCGCGACATTGTTACTACATTACAATTCAATGTATTCAAAGGTATTCCTTATCAAGTTTTCAATATCATTTGTTTGTCGTTAATTGTGTAGATTTAATTGTCAATTATCATATTGTTAATTGTAAAAAAGAATTCTTATATACAATCGGGTACTTGGCACTCCAAGAAGAAGACAATCTATATCCACACATGTGACCTATTACTTCAGCACCAGCTAATCTTTATCACCAAAATGGCGTATTAAAGTTAAGTTTTTCTTCATAGAATGGTAATTAGCGTTAAGTTAATTAAATACAGAACAGTATCGCACATCGAAATTCTTAAAATATAATTCTTTCCTATTTGCTCACGTATTTTAATTGTAATCGTGGTATAATTTTGTTTTGTGTACCTGGCAACTTTGATGCGTAATAAGTATATGTTCGACATGGCTTCGTGTCTGTCTTAGTGTAAATATATAGTGAAAGAATTGAAAACTTTGTAAAAGAATCTTTGAGAAAGAATATAGGCTGTGTTACTTAAGAGAATTGGTACTTAACAGTCCTGGTTTACTCGAAATAGAATGGAAAGAACAGTTGTTGACATAAACAAATACCACGTTTCAACAGCCAATCAGGATCGAGATAACCACAATTACGTCACTTGCAGGTATTCCATTATCGAAATGGGATGCCTGCAAGTGACTGCAGTGTGAGTTAACTTCATATATATCTCCCTATATGTCTCATAAAATAAAGCGACTGTTAATTGTTATATATATTGAAAGACTTCGTCACTAGTACGTTTTATGCGTTGTATTTTTGTTTATTCATTTTTATTTGTCGTCTTTTTTATTTCTATGCTTAAATTAATCTAAATAGCTTTTATGTTTATCATAATAGACCGAGTGAGCAACAATGGCTCAGGGGATCGAACGTTACACCTTCCAATGAGGTGAACTGGGTTTCAATCCTTGTGATGGCTGGTCGATGTGGGTTAGAGTCCCTTTATCGTCCGGCTAACCGTGGTCTTCCTCTCCATGTAACACAGATGTGGGTCAGTTCCTCCAAAAAAAGTTCACGTTGGAAAAATTTCTTCCGATACTTGACCCAGGAGTTCCCTTGTCTTCTGAATTGGGCTAAAAATTATAAAGCTGAGGAGTTGAACATTAGTAGTCGTAAACCGCAAAATTGGGTCGACTGATCAACGACGGCTATAAAATTTAAAATAAAATAAACTAAGCTTTTAGGAGACCGAAGTATTTCTTATCTGTTCCTTTTTCTCGTAAATAAAAATGGTGAAAGAAATGACTGATTCTTTTTCTTCTTTGTCGCAAAGTGTTACCCAAATTGTTTCCATTTTTTCTTAAAACTCAGTCTTTTGACCTTAAAAATACTAGCGGGATGTATCTTTTGAATGAGTTTCTCTGCATCAACAACATTACATTCAAGATTAATTTACGATTTTGGAACTCTTTTTCTTTATTCGAAGGATTCGATGCCGATTTTCCAAAAAACTACACACAGAAAGCAATGACATCGCTTATAATTTTTTTTAAACTTAATTGTCTTAAATCTGTCACATGATTGATTTTTTCAACTTTACGTATTGCCGTTGTACAATCAATATGTCACGTCAATATTAAAGGCGTGCTATATCTCAACCCATTTTGGGGGAAGTCACGTCGTCCATGTCAACCTTCATCCATGAAAAGGTACCTCACCATACAATAGAGTTAACATGTCTTATATACTAGTGAATTGAAATTACATTTTTTGTAGTGGTAGATACACTACAGTACTCCCCCACCAGAATTATATCTGTGATAGAATTCGATGAACGGGCACCTCCATTGCTGTTTTGTGAGAAGCCGGGAGAGCTGTATTAAGATCACCGTGCATTTTGAGTGGGGATCTTGAGAGCTGTATTAAGTTCACGGTCGTGGTCGCTCTTGTGTTGCCATTAGCAGTCGAGTGAATACTTTGTACGTTATGTGTGATTGAAACTGAGTAGCGACAGCAGGAGGAGGTGGATAATGTCGCAGTCACAAGTAGCAAGTCAACTGTTTAATGTGGACCGTCCATCGCAGTAGGCGTGTTCAAATCGTAGTGGGCGTTTCTGCCTAGGTAGGCGTGTTCACATCAAGTCCAAAGGTCACCCATTTGGGGGAAGCCTTATCTATGAAAAGGTAGAATCGAGTTGACTGTAGTGTATCTACCACTACACCAATATTTAAACAGCTCTGTAATTATGTTACTGTGAGGGTGGTTGTTGGCTTCCACCACTGAATGTTCACAGTTACATTGGCATATGTCCGAAACATATACAGTGCCACTGCCATGTATATATTTGTCCGGTATACCCTACACTGATGTTTCTTAAGGTTCAGTGAGAATTACCCAATATGCATTTAACCAGTACTCCGGTGTTTCTCCTAATCTATTCTCAGCAGATATAAATATAATAATATCAACGGATAAATTAATATAAAATATTTCGAACATTCACCTAAGAGACTATGTGATTGTTGACATTCACCGGTGAAAGTCGACATTCCTCTTGATTTCGGTCATTCAATGTAACATGCACTCGAATACTTTGCAATGCATTGTTTGTATTTGCACATTCTTTAAATAGAGAAAAAGGGTTTATGCTCAGATTATTATTTAAATTTCGTTATCCGCACGTATCACAACTAAAATCAGATCTTTTTGCAATTTTTTTTTCGTTCCCGGCCATTTTACTTCAGAAGTGTTTTCAAATCTTGTCCAGTATGCTAGAATAAAAAAATAAAATTATTAGTTATTAAAAAATTATAACAATGATTAATTATAACTATTCGGCAAAATATTTTAATTTTGTTTGGAAATCATGGAAGAAGGTAATTTTTTTTTTTATTTCGTAAATTTTTTTTCTTTAAACATTTATCGTAAATTTTAAAAGAAAAAAAAATACATAAATTTATATTTTTTATTTTATACATTTTCTCCCTACTGGTCCATATTTTGGGAAAGAATCAATAACAAAATTATCGTTATGAAAATCAACTCACTACCAAAATAAAACTTTATTCCCCCCAAAAAGCAGAATGTTGCTGAGTAACTTTTCCTGTATATTATGTATATATCCTGTATCACCATTACTTTTGTTCATTTTGTAGGTGGCACTGTGAAATCAGTTGATGTTGAACCATGTTCTTCCGAGCCTTGTGAAATTCCAAAAGGATCTGCCGCCATTATATCAGTTCATTGTGTTTCAAGTAAGCATATTTCTATTGACGTGTAGCATAGTTTCCTCCTCTTTGTTCGCGTATTTATTGCAAGAATAAACATTTAATTTGCAGCTGACATTTACACATTTTAATGACGTTTTTTTTTCCCCTCCAAATACTATCATTGTCATTCATGTTAATTGATATCAAAAAATAAATACTTTTCCCCGATTCCATTTAGAAACTTTAATCTTTGTCACTTATGTTAAATTTCTATGTTTGTAAAGGATAAATACGATGTTTTTTTTATCAAAGTGTATAATAAACATCCGCTTTTACAACCAGTTGTTAGACCATTTTAATTTCATAAAACTACAATCGCAGTGCGGATAATAAATGTATCAAAGCGGAAAATATATCACCTAAAATAACTTTTATTCTAATAATCGGATTTTCATAAACTAAGTATCAATCATAATAATGATTCGAAGGGGAGAAAATGGAACCTTCCAATGAGGCTAAGTGGGTTCGAATCTTAGCGATGACTGATCGATATGAGTTCCGCACCCGACCTGCACCGACCACAGTGCTGCCATGAAATATCCTCAGTGGTAGACGGTTACAGTCTCCTTGTCGTCAGACTAACCGTGAGAGGTTTTCGTGCATTTCCTCTTCATGTTACGCAAGTGCGGGTTAGTTCCCGCGAAAAGTCCTCCACGAAGGTAAATTACTCCCAATACTTGATTCAGAAGACTCCTTGTCTTCTGGATTGAGTTCAAAATGACAAGGCTGACGGAGTTGAACATGAGTAGTCGTTAACCCAAAAGAATGGGGTCGGTTGCTGAAAGACGGTTATATTTTAGATAATGGTTTTGCAAATGTGTATATATAGTACTGTCTCTACGAAACACCCTGTATTTATTGTCTATGATTTTAACAGTACTCAATTCCTATACTTCATTGTTGTTGCAGATGTGAATAGTGAGAAACTGAGACTGTCTGTATGGGCTGACCTTGCTGGTATTGAATTACCCTATCCAGGAATGAAGAGAGATGCCTGCAAAGGAAAGAACTTGACCTGTCCCATCACACACAACCAAGATTTGCACTACACACAGAAATTCGAAGTCAAAAAATTCTTCCCAAACGTATGTTTTTCCCTTTCTTTCTTACAATAGAGAGATTTAGCACTTCCATATAATATACGTATGTTCTGAGCTAACTGCCATCCCCACAGAAAAGGTTCTTTATACGCTTTTTCACTCAATTCAACACACATATGTTAGCGTGTACATGTGCAGTAACCGAGAGCTGTACCGTTTCATCTAAAGAGATTTGTCACTTTCTCATACCAATTCTATTAAACAATCTCGGCTCTCTTCAGAGCTTGCGCAGGGCATACTTACGTGAACAAGCTGATGAGTGATTTGGGAAAGTGCTATGATAAATATAGTTCGTTCACCAGGAGTTGGCACTTGGCTCCCCCTCCTCGGGCGGATATTTCATTTCAGCGCTGGAGTAAGAGCAGAAACGTCACCGCACTTGAAATTGAGACAACCCTTAATGAGCTCCAAACGAAGACAGCTAATTATTTTTCATTCACTTACTTCGCTTTATCATCTGCTATTATACCTTTCGTTACTCTAGCTTATTAAATATATTGCAGCAAAATGTCTCAAAAAAGACAAACTATTCACTCAAAAGAGAAAAACATTATACAATTTATGAAATATTTAATGTTAAAAAAATTGTACATAAAGATTGCTAAATAAATTGCCGAATAGCAACTTTGTTCAGGATTGTTCACATCCTTCTCTCAAAAATAGCGAAATAGTATCGTCGGATACCACGTGATGAAGGCGGAGCCAAGTGCCAACTCTTGGTGAAGGAACTATAGATTTACCACTTTCTCACACCACCCCGCCTGTTCACCCGTATGGGCAGCGTTGTTCTATCTCGGCTCTCTACAGTGATGGCACAAAACGAGTTGGATGATTCGAGTAAGTGATGCGTCTCTCAGGCAGAAATTTCGTACACAGTATTCAGCATGTTCACGTACGTACAGTCATCAGTTTTCTCATTGTGTTCCGATATATACTAATGGCTCAAAATCTCCTAGCTGTGATGTCATCATTGTTGACGTCGCGTACAGCTACCGAATTCCTGAAATTTGCTCCGTCTTCACTGCTGAAGCTGTTGCTATTTTTGCGATTGTATGACAAAAATATTTATTTAGCTGTTGCTGTTTTGAGCCAAGTAGAAAAGTTTCTCTGTGATACTCATCCAATTTTAACCACGCTTCAAAAGAATGGCTTTGAGATTTTATTTGGCAGGGTACCGAGTCATGTTGTTATTCCAGGGAATGACCTATCAGCTGCACGATCTGCCACATTTGCTTTAACATTTTCCATACCTTTCTCTGATGTAAAACTGCATATTCGGAAATTTGTGACATCATTGTGACAACAACAGCGGGATCTCAAAGTTTTTAACAAATTGCATAGCATTTTAACCGATTCAGGCCATTTGTCAGTACTGTTCTTGCGTAGTGCTGTCTTCAAACTGGTCATACCCGGTTAACCACTTACTGTTTGGAGAGCCTCCTCCTCTATGCAGTGCCTGTAACTCTCGATTCATCACATTTTAATAATATATCCATGTTTTGACCAACTTCGATTAACGGTTTTTGGGAGTTCTATTTTATGCATGCATTATTTGTTAGATGATATTCACCATCCTAATATTTTTGCGTATTTACGTGCTGTTGGTGTTTTTAACTGTATATAAATGTTTTAATGCATCTGCAATTTTATTCACTTTAGAAAACAACTTATTTTATTTACTTCGTGTATTTTATATCGTATTCATCTGATTTCATTCCTACCCTTTTATGTGATTTTATTTCATACCTTTTATCTGATTCTATATACCAACTTATACCATTTTATCAAGAATAATTGTACGACCAATAAAGTGGTGCATGTACTTTGCCTTTGGCGTATTGTTTGGCGCAGCATGTCGTCTTTTGGACTTTGTGCCACTAAACCCTACGTTCAATTCAATTCGAACGTACAATCCCTGGCCAAATTATTTGACCCACTTTAATATTCTATATAAAATCTTAATTATCAGGCAATAGCTTTATTGTTTTTACGAGATTGAAACCGGTTTGCACTTGTTTAGTCACAGTGTCGTTGGATGCAATACGAATCTCTGTAAAGTCACAATTTTGGGGAACAAAATTATGAATAAGACTTACTTCATTTAAAAATTGTTGCCACAATTATTTTAGTTTGTAACTAGACGCTTTAAGCTACCATCTTAGATTTCTTTAAACATGTAGAATTTTAAATTCGATTGATTGACTAACTTTCTGGAGAAAAAAAAATTAGCCTTAATTGAAGCTTAAAAAATAATAGAGAAAAAAAAACTCCATTTCAATCGGTGCAACCGTTTATAAGTTATTAATGGATGTTGAATCCGAAACAATGCGATTTCAAACAATAGGGTTTTGTTTTTTCAACATTGTTCTTATTTTGGTCACATTCAATTATTTAAAATAACATTTTTTTAAAAAAAGAATGCGAATTGGTGCACCTGTTCTCTAACGTCATTAGCGAACAATAACAATACTTAAAATAACTGTTATATTATATTTTCATGTACACAGCCAGAAATTTTAAATATTTCCTCAGTTCCTTATTTGTTGTAACAGAGAATCAAATTCTACACTTCAAATTACCTTTTCGTTAGTTTCGTTGTAATTAATCAGTTAATGACAATTTTCAAGCACTTTTAGTGATATTTAATTTAAAACGCTTAGAAAGATTTTTTTTTTTTTTTTTTTTACGAAACACTGGAAAAATTTACATTCAGTTGTTATTTGTTCTACACTAGAAGGCATTTCGTATTACTGACTACAGTAGGCTTTTACTACAAATTTTACAGTTAATAATTTTCGAACTCTATTTATCAAATATCAATATTTTTTTCATTTCATCGTACTCCCTGTACATTTTTCTATAACCCTTTATAATTTCAAGTTTCTAATACTTATAATGTTTTCACTGCGAAACAAAATAATGCAGAGGGGAAAATATTCATTTTTTCAATAAGCACGTGTATGTTTGAAGAAACAACAATCAGTTTTCCGAATGTTCAAAAGTGTACTTTTCGGTAATTGTTTTTCTTCAGTTCCTATTATTAGTTCACATTCTCCCTATATCTTGTTCAAATTTTGAACCGTTCATAAGATACTTTTTATTCATCCACTCGAGTTCAAATACGTTTTTTCTTTATCCATTGGCAAAATGGGTCTTGGTTTGGGTCTGATGGCGTGCACACACTTTTCAACTGTGTTCAACAGTAAACAGTGCATCGTCATTGCATGCGTTGCTATGACGACCGCTGCTGTTTTTATTTTTGTTTTCACTAGCAGGCATTTTTAATGCATTTACATAATGATAGTTTAAAGTATTTTTATATTATTTTTATTATGAGTATGACTTATAATGAATGGCTTGACTCTGATTTCAATATAAATATGAATGCTAAAGAAGGAAAAGTATTTTGTGAAACACGTATACATTGGCAAGGATATGAAAATCAATCCGACGACAAACATCAATGGAGACAGTTTTTGCAATCCATGATGTTGTGGACTGAGTCAATCCTGAGAAAGAATTTGACCCATGGGTCATCAGTGATCGTAATAAAGATGATCACAACTTTTTTTGTTGATTTTTCTTCTTTTTTTTTTTCTTTTTTTTAAATTTTTCTTCGGATTTCGCTTTGATTTTTTTATTTAAACTTGCAGTGAAGGACACTTGATGTTAATAGAGTTTATTTTAATATTAATTTCTGTTGACCTAAGTAGGAACTGCCTTTATTTTTTATGTTACTTGTTTTTTTTTGTAATGATATGTGATTGTTTGGACAGGTTCAGACAAAAGCCAGGTTCAACCTGAAGACCAACGATGATCAGGATAAGGACATCTGTTGCTTCCGAGCTCCCGTCAAAGTTGTCAACGCTAAAGAATAAAAAAAAAAGCACACAAATTTTGTCATTAAGTTATTATTTCTCCCTGCGACTTCACTGATAATAATTGAGTTCATAATTTGTATTTCTGTAAATATGAGATTAAAATAAATGTTTCACTTCAGTCATGACTCAATAATTTGTATATACTAAACTGATTTCTAATATGTATCCATTAAATTATAATGAATTAAAAATATTTTTTCAGTAAAAAGATTAAGAGAAAAAATTTATCGTTTTTTTCTTCTTGTAGTGTATCTACCACTGCTACATGAGTGACCACGACCGTGAACTTCATATAGCTCTCGCGTTCAGCACTCAAAAGTACGGTGATCTTAATACAGCACTCCCGGCTTCTCACGAAACAGCAATGAATCAACTAGTGGTATTCGCTCATAGAATTCTATCACAGATATAATTCTGATGGGAGTACTGTAGTGTGTCTACCACTACAAAAATATAATTCCAGTCCACTAGTATATAAGACATGTTAACTCGATTCTCTGTTGGGGTAACTTAGGGTTGGGAAGGTTGACATGGTCGAATAATACTATCCCCATACTTTTTATATCTATTTTCCAGGTTATAGGAAAATAAGCGACAAAGATATAAAATATGAAAATGCTTAGTTTAATAATAATAATAAAAAAACTGTCTTGTTATATATTGTTTAAACATATACTGGTTAAGATATATATTTTTAAAATCATTATCAAAAATCAATTAAACAAAAAAATGCCCATTAGGGGTCACAAATTTATATTTAATGGTAGAAAATAATACCACCAAAATCTGTCGAATTACTAGTAAAGAAGATGAGACCAAAAATGAGAAGAAAAAAAATAGTTTAATTACCTGATAAAACTTATTCATTCAAAGACTATAAAATCATTTCAAAAGAATTAATGGCTTGCTTTATAGAAACTTTTTTAACAAAATTTTGGGGAATTTCTCGACCGTAAATTATGTTGAATGAACGAAGAAATTTCGTCTACACTTTCTTAATTTCCCGTGGTTCATACAAACCTTAGAAAACCGGCTTATAAATCGGCCGCTAGGAATGAATTATTTTGTTGTGTATCATTTAAAAGAATCTTTTAAAGACATGTGATAATTTATATGCAATGACAAAAATCTTCTTTAAAGTTTGAAGTGAAAAAGATGAAGAGTAGTTTGTAAGATGGCTATTTTATGTTTTCTAAAAAGAAATATTGCCCATTTTGAAAAGTGAAAAAGGCTTTAAAACTCTTTTTCTATCACATTCTATAATTATTATTTTTGGAATAATTTGCTAGACATCTTCATTCTCATCGTTTGCATTTTAATTTCGACATTACTTAAGATAGATAAACCCACGGAAGTATGTATCTCTTTCATTTTGCTTTAATCTTGTTTAATACCTCCATCTTATATACTTAATTTTTTTGCTGTACTTTAAATACATTAGAGGCTACTATTATGGGAAAGAAAACCAGAGAAAAACTTAAAAATCATTCTAAAAGTACGATATTTAGGCGAATGCTTGACATGTTGGCATTTTAATAAAATGATCGATTTTTTTTTTTTTTTTTGTATAATATGAAAGCAGTTTGGCAGGGTTGATTATCACCCAAAACCGGGAAAAATACGAGAATTTTTTTGAACATTTCGGGATTTGAGGTAGGTAGGTACTTTATTTACGTCGTACTAGAGCTGCACAGTGGGCTATTGGCGACTGTCTGGGAAACATTCCTGTTGATGGTCCGAAGACATGCCATAACAATTTTGATCCTCTGAATCGAACAGTAGTGTGTATCAAACAGAAGCGTTTATAAACGTACGGTAAAAATAAACTTTATAAATCAAGATTAAAAATTTGATACTTTTTAAAAATTCTTACACACATACATAAGCCGGCTTGTATGTTCATTAGAAAGATAGGTTATGTGATATAAAAACTTTGAATGTTGATCCCTTTGTCGTCGAAGTTTTTCTTCGGGGAAGGAATCTGTGCTGGATTTTTACTTCTTTGCTACCCCTTAAGTCCCTTGTAAAACTTCATCAAGCTGAACGGTACTAGAAAATTGAATTGATTTGATTAATTTATTCTCATGTCGGTTTGCATACTCAATAAAATGAAGGGTTATAAATCCTTGTCAAATCGAAGATATAATTGCACGAATTCGGTAAAGGTAGAATCATGGTTAGAACGGAATTCAAATCCCGCTACCTCCACGTTTCAGAGCATTCCTCAGAAAGACAATCCAATTTGACTTAAACGATTTTATAACCGTTGTTGAACAGCCGGCCTGATTTTTTGGGTTTACAACTACTAATGTACAACTCCGTAGCCTTGTGATTTTGAGCCCATCCAGAAGGCAAGGAAACTCCTGGATCATTACCCCTAGAAGTATGATTTGTTATTGGAACATGGAGTACTTTGTGACACGACAGATTTGACGTGCATCAGTCTCAATTTATGACACTGGGAGCATTCGGCCGGTGGGGATCAAACCCACGACCTCTTGGACATGGGCCCAGTGCCTTACCAACCAGGCAATCCCGGCCTGACTAAAACGATCAGAGGAAAGACATAGACGGACTTAATGCGCAGGTAACGTGAAACTGATGTCTACTGATAAGCTGGGTGTCTAATCTCTCGGACAGCTGCAAAGAAGGTTTCAAGTTCATGTCTGAAATCAGTGTAGGACCTCAGTGTTTCAACGGAGTAGAAACAACACTTACTGCATGAATGTAATACTAACTTGAAGTCGAAATCACCATCTTCTTCGCAC
>NC_092205.1:100470595-100480864 GCF_043381705.1 Parasteatoda tepidariorum
GGTTGTTTAGGTTTGAAATGATAATAGTAGTATTTAATTTACGTCGGAAAACTAGATAGTAATAGTACTTTTACAGACGTCGCACTAGGACTGCACAATGAGATATTGGAGACGAACTAAATATTACTATTATCTAGTAGTATTAATATTACTATGACATAATCTCAAGGATATAACTAGATATTAGTATGGACTGCGTTTGAAAATTTGCAGTAAATAGAATTTGTTCTTTTTTAAAAGAAGATTTTTCGTTCCTGTGAAGTTGAATTAATTTAAAACTGACATCAATAGAATGGAGTTAGAACTAAAAAGAAGAATTTAAAATTTGGCATTTCTTAAATATTAGAAATAAGCTAAACAAAACTTTCAAAACTTGTAACTACTAACAAACTCTAAGTCAGGAATGACTTGACATTCTTCAGAAATGTAATATGCCAAACAAAATAATGCTTGGAAATGTTGAAAATTTTGTTTAGTATCCTAATATTTTACTTCAAATAGTATGATTTGATATAATCATGTTGGGAAAGTGCAAAGATCTGTTCTTAAATATCTTTTAACAACTTTTTTTCTAATTTTATTGCCCAAAAATGAATAAATTTTAAATCATAAGCAGTTAAACTCACAATACAGTTTTATCAAAACTATGGGTTTTTGGCAGTTTTTGACATGACGGTAAAAACCATGGTATAAACCGGTAAAAACCGTCATGTGTCAAAAACTTGCCAACCTTGATTTTAAGCCCATACAGCAATTGACTCCTAAAAGAATATGTCTGCTGGGTAGCAGGCCATTTCGGGTAATGAAACAGCAGACAACGTGGCTAAATCAACAAACAACCCTCTTACCTACACAGATATCAAAAATGCGATTGACAATAATAAACAGCATTTACACTGACAAAATGATTGGGAAAATGAAATAAATTGCGTGACATTAAACAATCTACAGAATTTTATAAAAACCTAAATATTAGTCGAGAGCAAGAAGTAATATTAAATCGCTTGCTGATGGGTCACACTCGAATAACTCATAAACATCTTTTATTAAACAAACCCGAATGTTCTCATTGTAGAGAACTGAACATATTTTAACCGAGTGTAACAAATTTAAAGCGCAGAGATAATGCCATTTTGGTAGCTTTAATCCATGACTTTATTAATTGGGAATAAACCACACAATAACATTTTTTATAATCTAAGGGACATTGGTTATCTATGGGAGATTTGTTACGTGACTCTCATCATCCTAACAGTTTTGCATTTTTACGTGCTATTAGCATTTTAAATTGTATATAAGTTTATTCTGTTCATGAATTTATTCATTTTTAGAAGGATATTCTTACTTTTAAACTAATTTACTGTGTTTTAACTTTGACGTGATTTTAATTCAATATTACCGTTGATTGTTTCGATATGATTTTATCAATTTTTAAGTATATTTAGGAAAATAAGAATGCACTTCAATTTTGACATGTATAAACATATTGTTTGGCGCAACATGTCCACATTTGGATTTTGTGCCATTAAACTCTACGTTCAATCCAATCCTAAGGGACATTGGTTTTTACATATCAATTTAGCTGTAGCAGAATGTTTCTTATAAAACAAATTGTAGGTGCGGTATGGCCAATAATTCTTAATAAACTAAACCAAACTAATCTAATTTTTTGATCCTTGGTAATGTTCCACAAGATATTCATCCAAACGTAAATTGATTCTATACATTTCATTTATTTTAGAGTTTTCTTGTCCTGAAATTATGATGCAATCAATTTAGCTATTCAGTGGCAATTATTTTGTTTTTCCCTAATATATTAAGTATAAGAAGTATAAAATTATTACAGATTAAGTATGCGAAACAGAGTTTACATATATTAAGTATTCTAGGCATATAAATTATTTAATACAGGTTAAGTTAACGAAACTGAATTTAAATATTAAGTATACAAATTATTTAAATATTAAGTATACAAATTATTTAAATATTAAGTATACAAATTATTAAGTAAACAAGTTGTTAAGTAAACAAATTATTAAGCATACAAATTATTTAAATATTAAGTATAGTTTAGTTAATACACGTTAAGTTTACGAAACAGATTTTACATATTAAGTATACAAAATGTAAAAAAAATGAGTCATTACAAACTAAGTCCGGAAAACAGATTTTTCATACTGAATATTCGAAGCATAAAAAAACTTGGTGCGTAGCGTTTTTAAAAAGTGTTTGAAGGTGCTTATTTTCGATTTTCGTTTTTTAAAAACCCATGAAGGTGCTTTTCTCATGGGGTGTGTTTAAAAAGAGCTTAATTTTCTCGTTTCGAAAATGAGTTTTTCGGTCCATAGCGTATGAAAGCGTCAATTATTTTACTCGATTGCTGAGATTATTGCACTTTCATGTGCAACTCTGCTGCATTTTGTAAGGCATTCTCAATTTCAAGCTTCATTTTCCACTCTCTGAAATCGAGCCGAAAAATATCTAGCTATTTTTATTATGATCATGTAAAGTATTTGAAAATTATTTTGCCTTTTGTTAATGTGTATAGTGCTTAAAAATATTTTTTGAGTGCTTAAAAAGTACTTAAATTGTGCTTATTTTTTGTTGAAAGAATTGGCTACGCGCCCTGAAAATAAAAAAAAGTTAATGCAGAGTAGGAAATAGATTTTACATTTAGTATACGAAATATAAAAAAAAATTTATCATTACAGATCAAGTATACGAAGCAGATTTTATAGTTTTTGTACATACGCGAAAATGGCCGACTTTTTCTTGATGCTAACTGTTAAGACTATTACAGAAAAACGATGATAGTTTCTAAATCGCTTTTCTCAAATCAAGAAGATCAACGACATTTTTTTTTCTTCATTTCAACGATTACATTCATAGAACATCACTTTAATAATTGGAAATGTCTTTTCGAGGATGTCATACAGGTGAAAGCGTTTTGAAATAACTACTGAGTTTAACCTTCAAATAAGAGTTTAAATAAAATAAATGAACATATAAATGGCGATCACGTACAGATCAAAGAAGTGTGTAATTTCTAGAAGAAATAAGATTACTCAACTCGACAATAATCAAAGAAAAGCGCATTTAACTAATTGACTTGAAATTCTTGGATTGAAGAAGAGGAGCACCACCCTGAAAAATACCCAAAAAAAACTTTACTTTTGAAATTATGGATGACAGCATAATTTTGAGTGCTTAAGAGGTCTCTATTATCGTCATCTTGGATTTTCGGTTAAACATTTAATTTGTGCTTTTTTTTTCTTCTTTCTTTTTGTTCTTCTATGAATTTCTCCTCAAAAACTTAAAACAATAAGATAATGTGATTTGTGGTTTTGAGTCAGTAATTTAAAACTACACGTTTTCTCAGAATTGTTAAGTTTTAATAGCCTAAACTAACAAAAACCGACTTGGATGACGCTAAAAAAATTCTTTTAACATTAATTGCGTAAAAACAAAGGTGCTGATCAAAAATCTAAAAACGAGGAACTGTATACTAATTAACTGCCTGTCTAAAAACAGGGCAAACTCAATTTATCTACCTATCTAAAATTGTTGATTGCAGAATCGTATTGTGATACGAAAAAAGAATCTAAAATACCGCACGCTTTCTATCTCAAATTGTGATGAATTGGCGGCCTTGTAAGTTATCGAAAGATACTGCAGCCGAAATAGTCTTGTTGGTAGAGCACTGGCCGAAGACTCCCCTAATAGTAAATGGTGACTGATGATCTGTTAGGTCACAAAGTCCTGCATGTTCCTATAACAAATTACACCTCTGGGGGTACTGAATTGGAGATTGATGGTTCCCTGGTTCTGGTCAAAATTATGATCTGTGGATGAATGAATGAGTCCGCCCTATGAGCGGGCGTGACAGATGGGTGTGGTAGGAGTCGAATTCTCGGCCATAGGTGGCGCCACTGGAAAACAGGAACAATCGCACCCCCAGTGCCGGACAGCAACATCGAAAGATACTGCCAAATAAAGTAAATCCGGGTGCGTAGCCAAATTTTTCAGCAAAAAATAAGCACTTTTCAAGCACTCAAAAACTATTTTTAAGCACTTTAAAAAAATATCTTAATTAGCTCCCAAGATCAGCGAAAATGTTAAAGATTTTTTGGTTTGATTTCAGAGGGGGTAAAATGAATTCTGAAATCGAAATCTCTTGCAAAATGAAACAGAAGTAGTAGTAGTTCATTTTACGTCACACTAGAACTGCACAATGGGCTATTGGCGACGGTCTGGGAAACATCCCGAGGACGATCCGAAGACACACCATCACAATTTTGATCCTCAGCTGAGGGGATGGCACCCCTGCTTCGGTAGCTCGACGACCTGCATGCGAAGTCGAGCACTTTACCGTAGATCAGTTTAACGAGGACCCAAACCGCACACCCTCGGTCCTTACGCAGACTGATCCAAGTGGTCACCCACCCACACACTGACCGCAGCCAGTGATGCTTGACTTCGGTGATCTGCTGGGTACCGTGTCTTAAAGATCAGTCCACTGCGACAGAGTTGCAGTGGACTGTGACCAAACGCAACAGAATTGCGCATGAGTGGGCAAAAATTCTTCTCACTGAATCCAGATCAGGGTGCGTAGCCAAATTGTTCAACAAAAAATAAGCACCTTTTAAGCACTTTTCAAGCACTCAAAAAATATTTTTAAGCACTTTAAAAAAAATATCATTAATTAGGCAGGGTTTGAAAGTTTTTGACAATTGATAGTTTTATCTTGTTTTAACCATCATGTCAACAAAAAAAAACTTTTGGCATTGTTTTTGACAATTGTCAAAAATCATGAAATTTTAAATCGGGTAAAACGAATGGCGTTTTCATACGCTACAGACTGACAATGTGCCTAAATAGATTGGGGTTGAATTAATTGTGAAAACGTTGAATAGAACAATGTGAACTGTGTCGTTTTGCATAATTCGAAGTGAAAATCAACATAGTAAGGGAAAAATCTCATTTAGAAAAGGGACAATTAAGCACCTTTTAAAAACCCCGAATGAAAAAAGCACCTGTAAGGGCTTTGAAAAAACGAAAATCAAAAATAAGCACCTTTAAGCACTTTTTAAAAACGCCACGCACCCTGATGATAAGCACATGCTGACCTGCAAGTATTTCATCAAACATGTCAAACGATTGGCGTTTTCATACTGTACGGACCGACGGTACGCCGAAATAAATTGAGGTTGAATTCATTGTGTTGTTGTTGTTCATTTACGTCGCACTAGAGCTGCACAATGGGCTATTGGCGACGGTCTGGGAAACATCCCTGGAGGATGATCCGAAGACATGCCATCACAATTTTGATCCTCTGCAGAGGGGATGGCACCGCCACTTCGGTAGCCCGACGACCTGCACGCGAAGTCGAGCACTTTACGGTAGAACAGTTTAACGAGGACCCATACCGCACAGCCTCGATCCCTACGCAGTCTGATCCAAGTGGTCACCCACCCGCACACTGACCGTAGCCAGTGATGCTTGACTTCGGTGATCTGCTGGGAACCGTGTCTTAACGATCAGTCCACTGCGGGACTGAATTCATTGTGAAAACGTTGAATACAACAACGTCTTTTTGCATAATTCGTGGCGAAAACCAACATGGTGAAGAAAAAAAAATCTCATTTTGGAAAAGGGAAAATTAAGCACTGTTTAAAGAAAACACCCAATGAAAAATGCACCTAATAGGGCTTTTAAAAACCGAAAATAAGAACCTTTAAGCACTTTTTAAAAACGCTACGCACCTTGTAAATACCCATCATCATTTTATTTGTGAAAATTAAATAAACAGGATTAAAAGCACATTTAGAATTTCACCAGTCGATCACCTTTCAAACCTCCTCTATGTCCCCCCCCCCCCCCTTTCCGAATTTCAAAGAGATGAAGAAATTATTGACATTTTTAACTTTTTGATTTCATGATAGCTGTCTTCTTTTTGTTATGTATCTTTCTTTTTCTTTCGCTTGAGGAAAAAACTTAGGAGTCTTTTAAGGGATCTTATAATAACTAATAAATTCGAATTCAGCGACTCACAATTTATGTTAATAAAAAAAGTTTCGTAAGATATTAAAATTTTATGTTGCTTTTGAGGTGAAGCTTTGTTGCTTGCTTATGTTGCTTTTGAGGTGAGGTTTTTATTCGCAAGGAGCTATCTAATAATTCGATTATCTAATCTTAAATAGGCTAATTAATTTGGGTAGACGAAATCTCCAGTCAAAAATAAGACGAAAAAACTGAAATTGAAAAAATTACGTTTAAAAACGTTCTATAAACGTTCTATGTGTGTATAAATTTTTACATCATCTAATTTTAAATGCAAAATCCAGAGTGTGGACAAAATTAGTCCAATAGTTCTCGAGAAATGAGATTTTAATTGCTTAGAAACAGTTCGGCTGATTTCGCTTCCTTTTGGTATTTTGTCATTTGAAAACGCATAACATAAAGGAAAAAAAAAAAAAAAATTCATTTCTTTTTNTAACTAATAAATTCGAATTCAGCGACTCGCAATTTATGTTAATAAAAAAAGTTTCGTAAGATATTAAAATTTTATGTTACTTTTGAGGTAATTTATTCGCAAGGAGCTATCTAATGATTCGATTATCTAATCTTAAATAGGCTAATTAATTTGGGTAGACGAAATCTCCAGTTCAGAAATAAGACGAAAAAACTGAAACTGAAAAAATTACGTTTAAAAACGTTCTATGTGTGTATACATTTTTACATCATCTAATTTTAAATGCAAAATCCAGAGTGTGGACAAAATTAGTTCAATAGTTCTTGAGAAATGAAATTTTAAAAAAAATAACTTTTTTTGAATTTTAATTGCTTAGAAACAGTTCGGCTGATTTCGCTTCCTTTTTGTATTTTGTCATTTGAAAACGCATAACATAAAGGCAAATAAGAAAAATTTCATTTCTTTTTTTAAATCAAAAATTAACTTGAAATGTTTATGACAACAATTTTGTATTATATAACTGCTTTTATTGTATAGCATAACGGCCAGCATTATGATTTGCAATGCGTGAAAGATGTTAAAAAGAAAGAATTTATTTTACAGGATTTCTCGTCGAATTTAAATTAAAAGAAACGATGGCGAAAATTTATTGGTTTTAATGAACAAAATGAAACGCCATTTTGTGAAAGCGCAAGATCGAAAAGTTGTTTCTAGTCCAGAGTCTACTCCTCTCTAGTTCAGACAAGAGAAAAAAAGGTCACATTGTATAACCATTATTAAGAAATCTAATTTGATTTTTTCTTTTTTTAAAGATTCAGTTGTTGTTTATTTCATACGCGAGTACAGGAAGGTTGCAATAAATTATTGTACGGCAGTTAGTTTTTATTTATTTTACATCCTACAAGAACATAAACAATTTAATAACTCCAAAACTAACTTGAAATTTAAACAAAAAAAGGCTGCAATTGGAAGAAGACTAATTTATGGAATAAAAAAAGATGGCAAAAAAAAAGAACATTAGGTAATCAATTTTAACATAAAATAACTATATCCAGCATCATTAATATCTTTATATCAGAATGCTCTTAAAACATTTCTCTAAAAATATGCATATTTTCATCTAAATTCGATAGTTTTTCTATAGAATAGTAGACTAATAAACATGTTTATGCAGTGGCATTAACCCTAATTCATTTGTAGATTATAACATATAATGACAAAAAACTAGATGAGACTACTATAACTAACTCTGTGTAAACGTACGTTGAAATTTCGCACCCACAGTTAGTTAAAATAGCTCAACATTGATAGAATTTATATCTGATACCGCAAGGCGAAGAAAGAAAAATAAAAAATTTTAGGGCACCCCAAGGTTGTTGAACCCATTCACATAAATCTCTAGACTGCTCACTTGTCATAATAAAATGAAGGAAGATTTATGTATGAACTGAAAGATTTTTATGATATAGGTAACATTCCTTTTATGTAAAAAGCTAAATTTCTTTTTCTTAGCTTTCATTTTAAATTGAAAATATGAAACATTGATTTCGCAACGAGATAAACTAATTAGGATATATTTTTATGAGGTAGTGACTACAAATTTATGAAAATCTCGATTTTTCCTCTTTCTTTTCACTACCCTTTTACAAACCCTGGTAATTCCATAACAAAATTATGTTACAAAAGAGGGGGAAAAATGGTTTACTATAGGTTGAGAAATCTTTTAATAGAATTAAACTTAATGACATTAGAAATGCGACGGATAAAGTTTTGTGTGCGACTTGGGAAGAATGCGACGGAAACTCATCACATGCTTCAAGACGACTTTAAGGAGGAATGCATTTCGAGATCTCAGTGTGGAAGGCTTCAAAGGAGGGTCAGGAGGTCACCGACGAGCCTTCTTCTGGACGCCCGACCCGATGAAAATGTCCAGCATGTGCGTGAAGTCAGACAGTCGGTTAAGCATTCAGGTAATCACCCTAAACTTGTCAAAATGTGTGGTACACATGGGATTGTCACGGAGGATTTGCAAATGCGAAAGGTGCCGAAAGTGTTGACGGAGGAGCAAAGAGAAGTTCGATGTTTTGCGCAGTGAAGAATTGCTGGAATCGTAATGTTGGTGCCCCAGCCTCTCTATAGCCATGACTTGGCACCGTGTGACTTTTTTTTGCTCCCCCGACTGAAAAGAGAGCTGAAGGGAAAGCACTGGGAGTCGGTGTAGAGCAGTGGTTCCCAACCTTTTGTGGACCATCGCCCCCCTTTTGGGGTTGGTTGAAACATATCGCCCCTTTCTCTTTTTGCTCAAAAAACCATTCATTGTTGCTTGTGAGCAACCAAACACTGAAAATATGCTATGTTATTTGATTTTAATTTAAATTGTAATGCGAATAAGGAGGCACATTTATCCTGTCATTTTTATCAATTCAAAAAAATTGTGCATCTTTTTTTTTAAAGAAATGATATTTAAAACGGAATAATCAAAACAAAAGTACATTTTTTTAAACTCATATTTTAATGTAATCAAGAAAAAGTTAAAACGTTAACAACTAAAATTTGTTAAAAAAAAATGAAGAGGGAGAAAGTACATTTTTATCACTTCAATGACTGCCCTGTCCTTAATGTATTTCAAGTTAAAGCTTGAATGTCAGTTTTTATGCTCGTCAGATTTAAACGCGGGTCTCCTTTGAAGCAAATGTCCAAGCTATCTCTTTGCTTTGTGAGCAACTGGAAGACAGAACTAAATCCTCTCTCCACTAAATATGTCGACGGTAACGAGATGAGGAGCGGCCAGTTTGCTTCCGCAATTGTGGATAAGTGTCCATAAGCTTTACCCAAGCTAACTCGTAACCGTAGTTTTTAAAGACGACTTAAGCCTCATAGTCATACTTCAAATCTAAAATCTCAGTCTACAAAGAGGAAGTGAGCTTATCCACAACTTCGAAAGAGAAAGGATCGAAAATCCAATCCGGAATTTCTAATTTTATCAAAGCTTTAAATCTTGATTCCATAACTGATCAAGGTGATCAGTAAAAATTAAGATTTTATTTTCAAGAATCTCGATATCTGCCATTGAACACTTTTTAAGAGTTGGAAATTGCAATAGCTCTTTGCAACCAATGTTTGACTTGTAGATATTAAACTTGACGATGAATGAAGATATGATTCCCTTAGCCTTGATAATGTTCATTTTATTTCCTTTAAGTTTAACGTTGATTTCCTTCATTTTTTTTTTCAAAACTGTGAGTGAGGTACGCAGTTTCCAACTTGCGTTGCTTCAAACTTCACTTAAAACAGGATCAGTGGCCAAAAGTTGACACGATGAATGACATGATGAATGGTGAGATAACTTCCGGTACTTCTTTTTAAGGTGACCCAGAAACCCAGTGTGACAACCAGTGATGGTTGGAGCACCATCTGTTGCACAAGCACTTACATTTGTGAGGGAAATTTCTTTTACCTCAGAATAATCTTTGACCAATTTAAAAATCGACGATCCTTTTGTATCTGTGTTCAAAGTTCTTGTAAACAACATTTCCTCGTTAATCTCCTTACTCTCATTTATGAATCTCACGTAAGCTAAAACAGCTTTGTTATCTATCACAGTTGATTCATCAATCTGCAACGTAAATTTACCTTCTTTCAGAAATTTGATGAGTTTTGATTCAACGTCGGCGGCCATCTCATCAATACGCCTGGAAACAGTATTATTGCTCAGAGGAACAGAGTGACTTATCAGATTTCCGCCTGCGATACCAAAACGTATGACGAAAACGATCCTGCACTTGAATTTTTTTTTA
>NC_092205.1:100481100-100528240 GCF_043381705.1 Parasteatoda tepidariorum
TGAGACAAAGCGGGACAAATGGGATGAAATGAGAATTACAATTTAGTTATATATATTTTATTGTATACATTCATATACTTGTACAAAAATGTATTTATTATTAATTATTGGTAACTATAAAAATATTTGTAAAAAATAATAATTTGAACATAATGATTTTTAATCAAATTAAATTTTTTATTTAAAAAAAATTATGATTTTCTTTCACGGTAATATTTTTGATCTGAATGAATACTTTGCAATAGATTCGGGTCATTTATTAAAATGTCGTGAAATATTTCACATGAATTGGTGAAATTATATTTTACACTTAAAATAAATTTTTAAAGTTTTATTGTTCAACTGCGTTTTTTCAGTTGTCCATATTTTATTGATACTAGAAAAAACACGTTCTGTTGCTACATTTGTTCCTGGAAGGGAGAGCGCGAATTCTAAAATTTTCAAAGTATTTTGATAAGGAATATTAGTATTCTGTTTAAAATGAAGGAATAACTCCGTCCATTTTTTGTCTGTTTCCATATTTGCAGATAACCAACATTTAATATTTTCATCTGTAACATATCTTTTCCAATGTACCAATGACACCTCATCAAAAAGATCATTTTCGCAAATATTATGGTTACTATTATATTCAATTAGACTTTAATGGTTACTATTATATTCAGAAGATTTTTCCACATATTCCCATAAAATCTACTTTTTTAATGTCACCCAATGAAAATTTTTAATATCTTTGAATTGAACTGTTCATTTTTCAAGATATTCCTATCAGTGATTATAAAAAATTTTGACATGTTTTAGAAAATCAGGTCGTTTAGTGGCACCTTGTTCTTCCAAACTAGTGATGTCTTTTCGAATAATTAAAGGAATGTAATCGCTAGCAATTCTTCCTCGTAATTTTGTTTTTAAATTATTGATTCCATTTCACACTTCCGTAATTGAAATTTTGTCCCCTTCAATAATTTTCACAGCATTGTGAAATAATGTAGCTTGGTTGTAGATGAACTGAACCCAAATTTGTGATGTGTCATTTTCAAAAAAGAGCTTCAATATTCTTGGACATTTATCTTGTGATAAAAAGTATGATTTTAATGGTTCGTATATTTTTAAAATATTTTCTACAGCTGGTAAAAGAGCTAGCCATCGTGTTTTGCCTGTAAAGAATTCTTTTATATTTGATTTCTGCGCTTTCACAAAAATCCTTCAAACTTTCAACACGCACAGTATATATATAAAAATACGAATAAGTTTCTGCAATAATATTTCCAACATCAACTGGAAGCAAGTCAGATGTTGTTTGAATAGTATTATGTAGAATGTGCGCTGCACAACCTACTCCAATAATTTTTTGGTTCAAATGTTCATTAAGTTTCTTCTAGCTTTTCCACCAAAATTTGCGTTAGTGTTATCCGCACAATAGGCAATAATTTTCTTGTTCAAATTATTCTTTTTTAAAATAGTACTTACTGAATCAAAAATTATTTGTGAAGTTTCACCCGGCAATGAAACAAAATATGATATTCTATATTTAATTCCTGTTTCTGGATCAAAAAATCTAACAATTGTGGGAAAATTTTTTAAATCTTTGTGGTTTGAAGCTTCAGAATTCATGGATATAAATGCGCATTTTTCTAATTCTTTCTGCAATTGTGAAAACGGTTATGGTGAAAAATTATTACAAATAATTGCTTCGGTTTTTGTCCTTGCACATGCATATTTTTTGTCGTATAATGTTTTGATCATTTGCGACGTACAATCCATTGATCTGAAACTTTGATTTTCAGATCAAGGTTTATGGTGTGGAAAGCAAATAGCCCTTCCGCTAATGCTAACTGTTTTTCCGTGCTGCCAGAGCTAGCATTGCGAAAAAAAACTGTTCCATTTTAGACAAGGAAGCGGCATTATTCAAAAATCTTTTGTGCCTCTTTATCGCTAGATGTATTACAATATCGTTTTTTCCACCATGTGAGTTCAAAAATTCAGCATTGCATTTATCACACCGTACCACATAGTATATTTTGGTTTTTTTAATAAATGGAAATTCTCTGCTTAGCTCTTCATTAAATTTGCATTCTCTTTTTTTACTCATCTTTTATTCTGTGGGTAAATATTAGAAATAAATAAAAAAATTTACTACAAAGGCTAAAAAAGAGTATTAAATTTTACCTTATTGACCGTTACGTTGTGGCGACTGTTGCTCTACCACTACCTTCGTCAATCAAATAATGAGTCAAACCGAACGTCAAATTGAAAACAACAAACCGCACTGTATGCACTTATCTGAATTAAGCCGAGACGTATCGACAATGATCGAACACCACCGAGTAAATCTAACTCGATACATTGCCTAATTTAGTTTACTCTGTTTACTTTTTATTTCTTTATATTCACCATAATATTTAATAAATAATAGGTAATATATTTTTACAGTACAGTTAAAATAAGAAATGCAGATATTTTCTAAAAAGCGGGACATTTTTAAAAATCGGCGGGACGCGGGACAGTCCACCAAAAAGCGGGACTGTCCCGCCAAAATCGGGACGTGTGGTCACTTTACTTTAGATAATCAATTTTTGACGAGTTCAATTTACGCCGATAGTATCGATATGTTTCGATTTTATTTTCGACAGTTATTCATTTTCATGCGGTTCTTAAAGATTCTGATATATTTCAAACAGTATAGAAAAATCGATCGAAATTAAGGATATATGATTCTTAAAAAGTAAATTCTCAAATGCAAGATTTGATTTTTCTATACTGTTATTATTTATTACAACAACCTAATCTCGAAACGAAATACACATTTGAGTAACCCCCCTTTTAGGAGTCCGATTCACGTGATTTCGTCGATCTTATTATTCGGGGGGGGGGATTACTACTACGGATTTCGTGATTTCTAACTATTTTTTTTTTATTGTGATGATAATTTACAAAATGCGAAGAAGGAAATTATTAGTGCGTTTTCTTCCCCAACAAAATCCGAGAATATCATCCATAACATAGAATAAAAAATTATTACTTGTTGTTCAAAGAAAAAATATTTGTTTTCTTCCGTAAACACAACGCTTTTGCTACTTTAAAATTAGTAACATATTTGTTTGTTATTATTAAAAGTATCTCGCAGAAAGATGTTAGTGCTAGAGAGTTTTGTTGCATATAGGAATTCTGCCAAAGGGTCCACCACTACATAGGAATACATTAAATTCATGATAATTATACAATGTCTTTAAACTGTAGCAAAATATAAAAATATTTCTGCCTATAATAATTTATATTTCATTTTTATTTTACAAACCGTTTCGAAAATTGTTCTTGGATAGGACAAAAGTTGACAGGAAAGTATTAAAAACTGGTCTTAGTTAAAAACATCAGAACTGCTAAATTTGAAAAAAAGTATGGGCATTCATGAAATCCTCAAAAAACTCTACGATCTTTAAATCGAATTGTGGGGATTGTTGTTCACCTATAAAAAGCTTCCCCAACATAGAATCGAGTTAACATGTCTTATATATTATAGTGAATTTGAATTTTGTAGTGGTAGACACACTACAGTACTCCCCCACCATAATTATAGCTGTTATAGAATTCGATGAATGGATACCACTAGTTGATTTATTGCTGTTTTGTGAAAAGCAGGGAGAGCTGCTTTAAGATCACCGTACTTTTGAGTGCTGATCGTAAGAGTTGTATTAAGTTCACACTCATGTTGCTTTTAGTAGTCGAGTGAATATGTTGTACGTGTTCGAGTAGCAACTGCACGAGGAGGACAATGTCGCAGTCACAAGTCAACTGTTCAATGTGGACGATCCAACGAAGTAAGCATGTTCAAATCGAAGTGGGAGTTTCGGTGAAGGTAGGCGTGTTCACATCACGTCCGGGTCACCAATGTGGAAAGAGAAGTTATAGACAATGTCAACTTTCATATATGAAAGTTGCCCCATCATAGAATCGAGTTAAATGTCTTATATACTACTGAATTGGAACTGTAATATTGTAGTGGTAAGACACACTACAATGTCAATGCATCCAATAATGCACAAAAAAGAAAGACCCTGAAGAACTTTAGATTTAATGGTCGAATTTTCACAAGCTAGGAATGAAACTTAACTGTTCGTGGGGGTAACTTAAGCGAATTGAAAATTTTTTGAACAGTCATAAAATTCGTTTATCAAAAGATAACCCCAGACAAAAAATATTTTTAATAATTATTTTTTTAATATTAGAGAGAGAAAAAAATTGTAATCAGGGTTTCCACTTAAAATTAGAGAAAAAAATTCCGTATCTTTCCCTGGTATTTCAAGGTTCACTTTTTGAATCTTCAGCAAAATCTCGAAAACAAAGTGAATTGAAAAAATTTTTGTGCGCAATTATAAAATTCGTTTATCCAAAGATAATTCCAGGCAAAAAATAATATTTGATAAGTTAAGTGACCAGTCATTTTTTTTTCATTAATAGATAAAAAAAACTATAAATTGTAATCAGGATTCTCACTTTATCTTAGAAAAAAAAATTCTATAACTTTTCCAGGTATTTCTAGAAAATTTCAATGCAAATCTAGACCATATATTATCTGTACATGCAATTCTTCATGAGAAAAATTGTGTTTTTTTTTATATTTGTAATGTCAAATATCAGGTTTTGAACAAAAAAACATCATTGAATGAGGATTGAAACATGGAAAAGTTTCACTAAAATGTGGAACTATTACAACAAATAATTGTGTTAGATATTAAAATTATTTAAATCGAATTTCAATAACTAATTAGTGTTACTAAAAATTCTAAGACCAGTTATTTTCCAGGTATGATGTAGAAATTTTCTAGGATTTTGCAACAAAAAATGAACTTTTCTTGTTTTTTAGAGTCAAAATAAAATTCCCCGACAATTTCAGGTTTTGCGTCTTCTCCCTGACCTATGGGATAAAAGACTTTTTTCGATTTTTCAACAAATAATAAGCACTCAAAAAATATTTTTAAGCACTTTCCAAAAAAAAAAAAATAATAATATTATAAATAGGATATGAGAAGTAATAAATTTTTTTATTCTATTGTTTAAAGTTTTTAATTTATAAACATAAAATGAACAAAAACATTTCCAAAAACTCTCCATAATCAGGATAAAATAAATAATTTTTGATAAATATTGCAAAGAAAACAGTGAAAATCATGCTCTTTTTGTAATTTATGAAGACAATCGACAAGGCAAAGAAAAAATCTCTTTTTAAAAGATAGAAAGTTAAGCACTTTTTACAAACACCAAACAAAAAAAAAGCTACTTTAAGTTCTTTTAAAACTAAAATAAGCACCTTTTAAAAACACTATGCACCCTGGAAATGTATAAGAAATGAAAAACCGTGTTCACTGCAATTTGACAGACAAGGAAAAAATATTTTCAGTGATCACTTAAAATATCTGCACAAATAAATTAGCATATTTGAGATCACTCCCATGTTTGATTCCCAGTACCTATCTAAAAAAACTGATTATTAGATCAAAAGTTATTAAAAGTGTTTCGGGTTAATCTTTTGCACACTATACATAGATCATAGACGTAAAAGGCATAGAAATCAATTTTAAATTAAGCATTTTTAAGTAAATGCAATTAAATAAACAAACGGGTCAAAATTATTCAGTCATAACAATTGAAAATGTTGGTTACTTTGGTGCTTAACAATAGCAATGTTGGTGCTTAAAAAATGCGTAGCTCTTTATTTTCTAGTTTAAACTTTTTTTTAAATTTCTGATAATCCCAAAAATATACATGATTAAAATTGCAAGGCATATTACATAACTGATAGGAAAGAATTCGAATCTTAATTAGTAGTTTGATATGAATAACTAAAAAACAACATTTTGTATATGTATCCACTTCAGGCTTAAGATCAACAGCGTGGCACAATTTAGAAGCATTTTCATTAAAAAAAAGGGGTATATTTAATTAAAATTATATACCCAAAGATAAGTTCACTAAGCATAACACTTAAAAGTAATTTAAGATATCATATGAAGTATTTTCTAAAATTACATGAAAAATTACTTCTACAGAAGATCAGTGTGATAAAAAAAAGTTTGTTTATAAACAATAAAACAACCAGACTGAACTGTAGGTTAGACTCTCGGATTCTTAATTAAAACAAGAATAACAAAAATTTCGTTCAAATGATGAAATTCTCTTTTATTTACAACTCGAAAAGCAGTTTATAGGATCTCTCTGGTCCCATACCTCAAAAATGAACTCACCAACTTATAAAAATTAAAAAAAAAAAAAAATTCTAAAAAAATTATCAAACACCACGCTTGTAATGACGGCGCATGCTCACTGTCAGTCTTAACACCAACTATTAAATCTTTTAAAATTCTACTTTTATACGTCTACAATGCAGGGGTGATTGTGAGCCCAACTAAAAAAAATCCTGAAAATTTCTTGAGTAAAATCATTGATGATGCATTTCAAAAAGTTGCATTTATTATTCTACAAGAAAAAAATACCAAGTATAAATTCTAGTTCTAATATTTTAAAATAAAATATGCAAGAGTTTGTATACATAAATGTGATCGATGATTTCTTGAAACTTCTGGACCTGGGATTTCTGGAAACTTCGGGATCGCAGTTAGAGAAAAATCCGGATTTTTTCCGGGGCACAATCATTTTTGACGACTACATAAAAAATCACACAGGTTCATTGAAACATTTTTACAACATTTATTTTTCAAAATAAGAACTGCAGGCAAAAGTGAAGTAAAATTAAAATGGAAAAAAAAAAAAAAAAAAAAAAATTAAAAAAAANTACAAGAAAAAAATACCAAGTATAACTTCTAGTTCTAATACTTTAAAATAAAATATGCAAGAGTTTGTATACATAAATGTGATCGATGATTTCTTGAAACTTCTGGACCTGGGATTTCTGGAAACTTCAGGATCGCGGTTAGAGAAAAATCCGGATTTTTTCTGGGGCACAATCATTTTTGACGACTACATAAAAAATCACACAGGTTCATTGAAACATTTTTAAAAAATTTATTTTTTAAAATAAGAACTGCAGACAAAAGTGAAGTAAAATTAAAATGAAAAAAAAAAAAAGAATTCTAAAAATATTATCAAACAGCAGCAATCGCCAGAGCAACGCTTGTAATGACGACGCATGCTCACTGTCAGTCTTGAACACCAACTATTAAGTCTTTGCAGGGGTGATTGTGAGCCTAACTAAAAAATCCTGAAAATTTCTTGAGTAAAATCATTAATGATGCATTTCAAAAAATTGCTTTTATAAATTCAAATCATAGATATTTTCAAAAATATGAAATTCTAAATAAATTATATATATAATTGCTGAATAATTATGTATAAGTTTACTTACATCTCTATTCACATTTATTATTGTACAAGAAAAAAATACCAAGTATAAATTCTAGTTCTAATATTTCAAAATAAAATATACAAGAGTTTGTATACATAAATGTGATTGATGATTTCTTGAAACTTCTGGACCTGGGATTTCTGGAAACTTCGGGATCGCGGTTAAAGAAAAATCCGGATTTTTTCCGGGGCACAATCATTTTTGACAACGATATAAAAAATCACACAGGTTCATTGAAAAATTTTTAAACAATTTATTTTTTAAAATAAGAAATGCAGACAAAAGTGAAGCAATTAAAAACAAACATATTTACAAAAGTTTTTGAAGTTCTAGATCAAGAAAACAATTTCATTAGCAACCATTAATTGATTGGCTTCGGTCATCGCATCCAAAGCAGTATTTATTTCTTCAGGAGTGAAAGGATGTTCTGTTTCTTGTTCGCTCACATAATCGTTCAACACTTGGATAGGAACAGACTGTGCATGGCGTTCTTTAAAGAGTTTCGATATAATTGATCTGAAGTCTTTCATCCTGAGGGTATGAAGAAAAAAAAAATCAATAATAAGCAGTAAAGGGGAAAAAAGATCAGAGAATAAAATTTTGTAACCACAAGGTGAAAAACCGTGAAAATTTCATGTACAAAAAATTTATATTGATTTTATATACCATGCATGTTTCATAGTTGGCATGACTTTTTGAAATAAGATTTATATTTAAATTACCTATCAATGAAGAATATCACATTTTTACAGAAACTAATGTAAGAAAAATCTTAGTTCTCACAAAAATCATGTGAATATGAATTGTGATATTGGATTTTTAAAATGCGCGAACATGAATCACATTATTGGATTAAAAAAACACGTAAATACGGATCACGACGCGCATCGATAATTTGATTTTTGAAATAAGAAAATACAAATCATAACAATGGACTTTTAAATTACGTAAATTGATGTTTGATATTTAAACCGCGATATTAGAGGATTCCAGCGAAGTCCAATTATTCATAATGGTAAAAATTGGCCAAACCAAAAGAATCATATTGGCGGTTTTCTGCCCATTTGCGGAAAAATCATGTGTATGGAAGGGGTTTTAGATGGAGGAATTCCGTGAAAATTTTGCCTGAGTATAAGTATTTGATCAGTGAAAGTCGGAGAAACAATGGTCTTGAGAAACGTGGAATTTCGTTATATTCCCCGAAAAATCATACAGAGTGTTCACCTTCCAATGAGGTGAACCAAGTTCGAAACCCAGGTATTGCTGGTCAATACAAATTCCACAGTGTTGACGTAAAATATCCTCAATGGTAGGAACATTGAACGGATCATGGGTTCGAGTCCCCTTGCCGCCATGCTTTCCTCTGCTTGTAACGCAAATGTAGGTTAGTTCGATCAAAAAGTCCTCTATGAAAGCAAATTTCGCCCAATACTTGATCCAGAAGTTCCCTTGTTTTCTAGGTCGGGTTCAAAATTACAAGGCTATGGAATTGAACATTGGTAGTTGTAAGTAAAAAAATTGGGTTGACTGTTCAACAACAATAATAAAATAAAATACTTATTCCTTTAAAGGCCTGTTTAGACGATCCAATTTCTTGGACAGAGATTGATTGATATTGATGGAAACTCGTTTTGCTTTGAGCTTGGATCGTGTAAACTATCATCCAAGAACTTGGTCCAACTTCTTGGACAATGGTAGAGCATGTTCTACATTCCATCCAAGTTTTTTCTCCCTTAACCAATCAGCGTCTTAGGTTTTGTGACGTCAACAAGCAGGCAGCAAATTATGTCATTTTGTTGTCTGTTTTCATATATTTTAGTCCAAATAAATTGATCTGTTGCGGTTTATTTGAGTTATTATGATTTTATTTGAATTTATTTAGTAATTTTAAACTTATGTAAGTATTATTTTATAATGTTGAATATGAACAATGCGCATGCGCTAGTTTTTCTTTCAACGAATCAGTGACATTCAAGAACGGTGTTACAAACATCCGTTATCTTTCCATTTATAGCATCTCTGATTGATTGAATGTTGGGTTAATGGCACAAAGTCCAAAGAAGGACATGCTGCACCAAACAAACGGTTTTAAAATATAGGTAAGGTTAATTGGGTCGCCGACACCCCCAAATATGGGTATGCGGGAAAAATTTTCATCTTGGCGCCATGACAGTCTCCCGCACAGCCGGAGGTGGACAGAAAGTATCTGCCACACGCACTGGCCGAGAGGCCCGTCGAAGCCCCTCAGTGGCATTTATTTAAAAACAATAAAAAAACATAATACTATTTTAGCAACAGCCCGGAGGCTATCGGGCAAAAATACAAAAGTAACAAATTCACCTCTATAAACATGTTTTACATGTATAGTTGTGATTATTCCGACTATTAACTATGAGGTGAAATTAAACATCTAAAGATTGATGTTTACAATAAAATATATCAAAAAATCAAGAAATGCTAGGAAATGATTGCAGAAATATGTTCAAGTGCTTGTTTTTCGTTACAGTATTTACATTTAAATAAAGGTAAATGTATATTTCAAATTTACCTCCTTAAAAATCATGCGTGACAGATGTATTCAAAAGTGAGTAAAATCAGATAAAATGTAAATGTAGTAAAGCATTATAAAACAATTGTATTCAAAGCTGAATAAAATTGCGAATAGGATAAAACAGTTAGATACAGTATAAAAGACCGATAGCGTGTAGAAAAGCAAAAATGTTAGGATGATGAGAGTCACCTAACAAATCCCGCAGAGTTAAAAATAGAACAACCAAAAACGGTTAGACGATGACAGTTAAAACATGGGCAGCTGATTAAAATATGATGAATAGTGAGTAAAACTTTACAGGTGTTGCATTGGGGAGGAGGTTCCCCAAATAACAAATGTAGGTGGGTAGAGCCGAGTGGCCGATTCAGAGACGGTTTAATTTTGCATCTGCATGCCGCAGACTCAATACAGGATAAGGGTTAAAAACTGTTTTTATTGAGTGCAACTTGTTATAAATTTTTAGATCCCATTGTTGTTGCGAAACAGATGTGATGAACTGTCGAATATAAGTTTTTGTGTTCGAGAAAGGTACAGATAGAGTTAAAATAGAGGTAGCAGATCGCGCAGCCGAATCAGCCAAGTCGTTCCCTGGGATATCAACGTGACTCGGTACCCAACAGAATAAAATGTGAAATTTATTTTTGTGAAGGGTTATCAACAGGGATGAGATTGGCCAAATGGCAAAAAAGCTGAATTTCCACGTAAGTAAATTTTACGTGTGTGTAATAGTTTCATAATAAATTGCAGGCAATTTAAGATAATAAACGAATGATTACATCGATACTTAACATTTAGTAAAAAGTAAAATAACCAATTGAAAAAATTAAGCTAGAAATTATATTTTTCTTCAGTTCACATAAAAGAGACAATTATTACTTGAGGAATTGCCCGATTTGGCAAATAAAAACTTTTGAGAACATACATTGACAGTCCCTTTCTTTTAATAAATACTGTTACGTGATTTATAAAACAATTGCATTCAAAAGTGAGTAAAATCAAATAAATCAGATAAACAAATAAACAAGATAAACAAACAAATAAATCAGAAACATGACTTTTAAAATTATTTAGAAAAGAAAATAAACTTTTACAATTAGAATTACTATGTTCATATTATAATCTAATCTAGCTAAAGCCCTGTGAAACATGTCAATAACTGTGAAGTAGAAACATATAGTAACTCCTTAACATACAAAAATTGCTATTTTAGTTTGAAACAAGTACACGATAATCAGAAACTCTTTAGATAATTATTTTTCATATGATAAGAATTTCGCATTTTATACCATAAATAACAGCAGCATTATTTTTTTAATTTTGGAGCTAAGTTGATCAACTTTTTTTCCACAAAAAATTTAATAACTTATTATAACAAAAATTGATAGCTTTTGTTTGCTATATCTTTTTTTTAAATTTTTGTTTAATTTGCTGCAAATGCTTCATGTTTTACATAACAAGCAAAAAGATCCTTTATCAAGGTCTGCTCGTAATGCAGCCTGTGAATGAGGGGAAACAGATTGGTGATTAATTTAGTCGTTAGCCCATCTTCAAACATCTTTTGACAAATCCTATTTTTTCTTTCTTCACCTGCCTTTGTCACAAGCTTCTTAGCTATAATTGATATTATTCGCGATAATCACGTGAATACAAATAGCGACCTTGGATTTTAAAATCGTGTGAATACGAATCACGATAATGGATTTAAAAACCACTTGAATATAAAGCTCGATATTCGATTTTAAAATTGAAAACATTTAAACTGCATATTAGAATTCTTAAATTGAGTATATACAAATCACGATGCATAATTTTTAAATTGCGTGAATGCGAATCCCAATGTCTTATTTTAAAATAAAGTATAAATACAAAAATCAATGTTTGATATTATAACCGCATGAACAAATCACGACATTGGATTTTAAACTCGTTTCAATATGAATCGCTACATAAAAATGGGTAAATATAAATTGTGATATTGGATTTTTAAATCACGTAAATAAGAATCGAAATGTTAGCAAATTCCGGGCTCGTAAAAGGCTCGTTTGAAGCAGCGATGTCTGAATTAAGAAAATACAAACTACCTGGCGGACAAGTAAAAATGCGGAAAATCTTATGTTCTGCGTCTAAAAGCGGAGAAAATAGCTAAAATAAGTAAAAATGTGGAAGGATTGGCAGCTATGTAGTTTGAATTTTCTGCTTAAATTTGAAAATCGGAAATAAATATAATTATTTCAATGGCTGAATTTTTCGAAAAAGTAGAATATTTATTAAAAAAAAGTGAAACTTTGAGATAAACGAGTTTTTGATAAAAAGGCTGAAATTCAAGAGGCAAAAGTAAAAAATGCAGAAAAATCTCATCCCTGTATTAATAAAACATAGAATCGGACGAGTATCACTGTTAAAATTTTCCAACTGCCTTAAAACACTCATACTGTCGGAGTATATGCAATACTTCCTTGTAGAGCGAGTGGAAATCAGCCGCAGTGCCAAGAGGATGGCAGCAGCTTCAGCAGTAAAGACAGAGCAAATACTTGGGATTCTGTAGTTATAGGTATCATCAGCGATAATGATGCCACCGCCCACATAACCCGCAGATTTTGATCCGTCAGTAAACACAGGTACATACTCTGAATATTGGTCACGATGAGAAATGAATAGTTGCTGGTAGAAAATGGGTGCAACATTAGATTTATTATGCATCATAAAAGGGGAATAAAATAGATACGGTATAATGTTCCATGGAGGTATGAGAAGATGATCCACTGATTGCGATGGTGATTTGCAAATGTCAAAAGTTTGAATGAGTAAACGCATGCGAGCATGAAATGGACGGACGTGAAAAGATCTAGCTGCATATAATCTCTCCAAGCTTGATGAAATTACTTAATGCTTTAGTGGATGATATCTAGAGGACATGATACGAAAGTAATAACTGAGAGATAGCTTCATGCGATGTAAATCTAAAGGTATTTGATTGCAGACAACGCATAAACTTTCGGGGGATGTACGAAAAGCTCCCGAACAAATGCGAAGAGCTGAATGGTGTACGGTATCTAAGATACGTAGATTTGAGGTGGTTGCAGAGCCATAAACTGCACATGCATAGTCAAGCAGTGAGAGTATCAGCGGTTGATATATGCATAGCAGGGTTAGGCGATCAGCTCCCCAAAATGTATTACACAGAAGAAGCAAAATGTTCAGTTTCTGTTTGCATTGTTTACTTAATAGCCTGATATGAGGTATGAAAGTTAGCTTATTGTCGAAAATGACTCCTAAAAATTTCGTGTGTGGCACGACTGTTAAATCAATGTTTCGAATGGAGATGTCAGGGTCATTATGAAGCGCGCGTGTACGGCCGAAATGGATGCAGCAACTTTTAGAAGGTGAAAGAGTGTGACTATTCTGATTACACCAGTCTAAGATCTTGTTAACAGCTAATTGCAGTTGTCGCTCAATGACTCTCATGTCGAATCCTGAACATGAGATGTGTAGATCCACATAGAGAGAGCCAGAGACAGTAGGGGGCAAGAAGTTTAAAACTGGTGAAATATGCATGATGAATAATGTGACACTTAAAACGCTGCCTTGTGGGACGCCTTCCGCTTGAACGTAAAGATCAGAAAATGTTGATCCAAGTTTAACACGAAAATAGCGCCTCAGCAAGAAATTTTTGATNGGTATGAGAAGATGATCGACTGATTGCGATGGTGATTTGCAAATGTCAAAAGTTTGAATGAGTAAACGCATGCGGGCATGAAATGGACGGACGTGAGAAGATCTAGCTGCATATAATCTCTCCAAGCTTGATGAAATTACATAATGCTTTAGTGGATGATATCTAGAGGACATGATACGAAAGTAATAACTGAGAGATAGCTTCATGCGATGTAAATCTAATGGTATTTGATTACAGACAACGTATAAACTTTCAACGGGAGATGTACGAAAAGCTCCCGAACAAATGCGAAGAGCTGAATGGTGTACGGTATCTAAGATACGTAGATTGGAGGCGGTTGCAGAGCCATAAACTGCACATGCATAGTCAAGCCGTGAAAGTATCAGCGCTTGATATATGCGTAGCAGGGCTAGGCGATCAGCTCCCCAGAATGTATTACACAGTACACGCAAAATGTTCAGTTTCTGTTCGCATTGTCTACGTAATAGCCTGATATGAGGTAAGAAAGTTAGCTTATTGTCGAAAATGACTCCTAAAAATTTCGTGTGTGGCACGACTGTTAAATTAATGTTTCGAATGGAGATGTCAGGGTCATTATGAAGCGCGCCTGTACGGCCGAAACGGATGCAGCAACTTTTAGAAGGTGAAAGAGTGCGACTATTCTGATCACACCAGTCTAAGATCTTGTTAACAGCTAATTGCAGTTGTCGCTCGATGACTCTCATGTCGAATCCTGAACATGAGATGTGTAGATCGACATAGAGAGAGCCAGAGACAGTAGGGGGCAAGAAGTTTAAAACTGGTGAAATATGCATGATGAATAACGTGACACTTAAAACGCTGCCTCGTGGGACGCGTTCCGCTTGAACGTAAAGATCAGAAAATGTAGGTCAAAGTTTAATACGAAAATAGCGCCTCAGCAAGAAATTTTTGATGAAAATTGGCAAATGACCCCGGAGTCCAATGTCAAACAGTGTCTGGAGAATTCCACAACGCCAAGTTCGATCATATGCCTTTTCAATACCAAAAAAAAACAGAGACAAGATGATTCAGCCGGACAAAGGCGTTATGAATTCTGGATTATAGTTCAATAATATTGTCTAAAGTTGACCGGCCCTTACGGAAGCCACTTTGAAAGTCTGGTATGACACGCTTTTTTTCGATGTAATACAGTAAACCGAGAGTTAACCATCCGCTCAAATGTTTTACCAAGGCAGCTGGTCAAGGCTATCAGGCGATAGTTGTTTGGATCGTTAGCCTCTTTACCTGGTTTTAGAATAGGTATTACAGACGTGCCAACCTAGCAAAATTAACATTCAGGAGTTTCCCTAACAAGAATTTAGGAGATTTTAGGAGGGGTAAAAAAAAGATGCACGGTATGCAACATTTGACACTTCTAAGAAATTTTAAGTAAAAAATTTATTAAATATAAGAATACAAGAAATTTTACACACTAATAGAGCACAAATTGTGGAAAAATATTAAATGGAAATAAAATAATTAAACACAGATTTAGCAACACAAAACTATATTAGGTAGATAATCTTGATTTAAAAAATAAATTCCATTTCCTTAATAAAACATTATTTAAAAACCCTTGACACTGTAATAAAAATGCACAAAATCTTTTAAAAAATAAATAAATTGAATAAAGAAACCAATTCAATACTAATGTCTGTACAATAAAAAACCAATTATCCGGGATGCTTGGGACCATCGCTATCCCGGATGTCTTCATTTCCCGGTTTTCTGGATCGACCAAAAAGTGTCGTTAATTGATGTTTTATCGAACCCAAATTACAAGGAAAAAGTGTAAACACATTTTAAAGTAAGAGAAAAAGAAAACCACTCCTAATTCTAAAAAGGAAAAAAATTGTAGAAGCGTCTCTGCTCTTTGTAGGCAGCTGCGCATTTCTCATCCACCACGGCTTGCGGTGGCGAGAAAGTGAACTTGACGACTTAGGAATACTTTCCTCTGCCGCTTGGAGAATTACAGATGTTACATTATTAATAGCAGCACCTATAGTATTGCGAGTTATCATGTCCTCCGTAATCTGAGCAAGCATTGTAAATAGAGGCCAGTTAGCGCAATGAAACATGAAAGTTGATGGTCATGAACTCATGGGAACAGAAGTAAAATATGAAACAATGAGAGGAAAATGATCACTGCTGTGAAGATTATCACTCACAGAAAAGTTTATAAAAGGTAAGATAGCGGGTGAACATAACGCTAGATGAATGGAGTGAAAGGTTCGAGTAGGTGAATGAAAATAAGTTTCTTCGTCTTTATTAAGCAAACAGAGATTATGGTCGTAGATGAGTCGTTTAATTTTATGCCCCCGGTCATTGGAGGCGGAACTACCCCACAATTTACTATGACCATTAAATCTCGAGCAAAATAAAGGGCGAAAGTAATTTAACTATAAGTGAGTTCAAATCTGTTTGGGAAATGAATGCATGAGGGGGTAGATAGACAGAGCAGGACTGTAATGAGGACATTGATGTAAATTTGAACTATGGTAGCCTGTAATGAGGTTGATAATGAAAGGTGAGTTGATAGAAAAGCTGATGAAGTTAAAACTGCTACGCCGCCATGAGGTTGATTTCCATTATTAAAATCCTGCCGATAGCAAGAATAGTTGGTCAGTTTAAAAGCATTGGATGACGTTAAATGTGTCTCCTGCAAAGCAATGCATGCAGGTTGATATTTTGAAATAATGTCATTGACATCAGAGACTTTATTTTGCAATCCGCAACAGTTCCATGATATGAAACATATGAACATTATGGAATAAGAAAAGATGATTGAAAGTTAACGTAATTATCCAGAGGTCAATCGAAAGCGGTTGTGTCAATCGAAAGGAAGCAAAAACAATTCTACCTCACAATCCATCTTCTGTAAAGCAGAAGAAGTGGATTGATTGGCTTTGCATCTTTTCTCTTCCTGGTATAGCCAGGCTTTTGACTAGTGGGTAGTTTTTTTGAAGGGATTTATTTTGGAAAAGGTTGAGCCTTTTCGGAATTGTCTATTTTAGATGTTTTGCTAGGTGGAGGTGAGGTGGTCCTATTAGATGCTGATGATATGGTAAAGTTAAACTTCGGTTTTTGAGTTGGTGGTTTAATCTGCTTATTTTTAGTAGATGTTTGAGCCGGGGAATCAGTTTGAGTACCAATAGAACAATATGAAGTCTTAACAGTCGTAGAATATGACACGCCCGGAAGGGGTGTACAGGCAGTAACGATTTGACGGGCTGCATTACTTTAACTGATTGAATTTCTTTCTCCTCTGACCATCTCGGACAACTCCTTGAGTAAGCTTCATGAGCTCCCTTGCAGTTAATACAAAGGGGTTGTAACTCACAGGAAGTGTCTGAATGGCCTGGAGTAGAGCAGCGAGCACAAACAGGTGTATCACAGCAAGCTGCTTTTTGAATGCCCAAACCTTTGGCACTGAAAGCACCTCAAAGGATTTGGGACATAGGGTCTAACTGGGCAATTATACCATGCAAGTTTAAAGCAGATGGTAACGTTGGAGAGGCAAACGTAAGGATAAGATGTTTCGTTGTAATGAGTTGTCCATTCCTTCGAATTTTAATCCTACGGACCTCAACAACATGCTGGTCTTCTAAGATCGTATTTTCTTCGTTTTCTATGAATTCCGCTTGGGAGATTACTCCATGACAGGTATTCAACGATTTGTGCGGAGTGACAGTTATCTTAAAGGAACAGATAGCTGCAGTGGCTTGTTTTTCGGATGTCGTCTGCGCTAAAAGGTCGCCAGAATGTAGTTTTCTCACAAAGGCTACTTCTCCTAGTGCAGAGAGAAGAGCTTTGTGTATTAAGAATGGTGAAACTTTAGAAAATGATGTGTTTGGTAGGACAGGATTCGTCAATGTAATTATGAAATAACGAGCATATACATGCGGTGGAAGAGTTGTTCCGCTGTTTTTGCATTGGTGTGCGGAATTCAACACCGTACTATCTTCAGCCATAGAAAATAAAAACAGTACTACTACCAGCGGCATCACCCACCACGGAGTCCTACTAAGGGGGTGCAAAAAACAAAATAGTGTATTAGCCAAAGCAGTGTATTGGGGTACCAAGACGCCCCTCAACTGCCAGGATCCCCTTTTCCAAGGACACGGGTCTCCACGCACGGCAAACCCGAGGGTGGTCTCTTCCCACCTGGGTCTGATACAACAGGGTGGTAATCAAACATAGATGAAAAGCCCTTATCAGTAAATTCGCAACCACGACAAGGGGAAGAGAAAGGGGAAAGTAGGACTAAAGGGAGGACATGTTACTAGGGTACCCCGGGGCGTGACTCCCTGTGTTTACCTAAAGAAGGTTGACTCCCTGTGTTTACCTAAAGAAGGTTGACTTCCTGTGTTTACCTAAAGTAGGTAAACCCCCCTGAGGGTTTATAGCATCTCTGATAATACTTATGCCTTTGATGTATCCCGGCTCATTCTCGATCTCTCAGATGTGACAATTCTTTAATTTTCAAATGAAGCTAGTGCATGAAAAATGTAATACAAACTTTAAAAAGTAAAGACAGATGACTGCGTTGAGAAAGACCCTGATTATCTTTCAATTCAAAAATAGAGATTAATTTTATCAAAAGAATCTTTAGTTACTCGAGGCAACACGTTTGAAAGCTGTTTTATGATAGATAGTAATCAATTTTACAGATTCTATACACATTACAGGATGTAAATATTTTGCACGGTGTAAAAGAAACAAGGGATTTATATACGACTATTTCGGAAATATAGAACTTTGATCTCTTAAAGTAATATTTCTAATACAGGATTAAAAAGATGTGAATATGAAAAAATAAGATACCTTGAGTCGGACAAACTACTGGGTTTACTTGTATCCATTGTTGACGAGCCTGCCTGCGTCGTTCCAGATGATGGTTGGGAAGAAGCAACTTGGGCACCTATTAAAAAATTTTGTCAAACACACTTTATTGCCATGAATAATAGTATATATATATATAATGTTAGCACTCGTGTGAGCAGAACAAACAGGCACAGCATTTTTAAATAGAGCATGTATATTTTATTTAATCATTATGTGATGACGAGGGAGAGAATGCGATTCTTAATCATCGTGCTGTTCCATAAATGTTAGGGAAAATCTTGCAAAGAAATTTCGTAAAATGTCTCGTTTTAGGAAAATCTTAGTAATTGTAATTGGTTTATTAAATAGGTCACGCGATTCCCACAAAGAGCAAAGGGGAAAAGGTCCTTCTTTTAATGAATGCACACTTGAGCCAAAAATAGATTAAAGGACAGAATGCGAACTTAAAAGTGTGAGAAAGTGTTTTGAAAAAATAAAATAAGAAAAGGATTTACAGAACAGGAATAACATAAAAAGATTAATTGAAGCTTTTTATGCTACACACGTTATAGTTACTTCACAATATCTCAAAGAACAATAAATCAGATAACTCTTTTTTACCAAGCTGACCCCAATATTGTTAATTATTCTCAATTACTGTATTTTTAAAGGAACAATTTCCTGACCTTTTTCTTGCAACTTCTAAGCAATAGGCTCAACATTAGTGTGATTTTTTTCATTAACACTAAACATACCATAACTGGTCAAATGACCCTTTAAGAATTTTTGCATCGAAAATGAGCTTATCATCTTATCGTTTTTGCACATTTGACTTCATGACTTTTTCTAACAATTATATACAGTTAATATTCTAGTATTAAGTGTTTTCTTTTTTTTTTAAGAATAATACTTGTAGTATACTTATTTCTACCACAACCGGTCATTTGACCTGGGGAACAATTTATTGCTTTATAAGGCTATCGGATCAGAAATGTAATGCGTGTTCAGCGTATTGCATTCGATTAGTTGCACATTTCTGAAAATAGTGTTGCTTAGTTAGTTCAATCAGAATAACTGCAAATTCAAATGTCAAGAAAGTACCTAAAATTTTAGATTGGCATTTTTGCGTAAGAAAAAGTGACAATTATAATTTTTATATATTCTTATAAGAATATTTATAAAAATTATAGAAATAATAATTAGAAGAAATATGTTTGCGGAAAATGTAAAAACCCCGTATATGTAAAAATTGCATTCAGCAAGTGTTTGTAATACATAAAAATTGTCAATATGCAATTTTGTTTAATTATAATAAAGTTTTTTTAGTTAATTTTTTTCCTAGCATCCACATTTCATACATTAAATCAAGAAACATAAAGTTTGGCCATTTGACCGGCTATGGTAGAAATATGTATATATTAAGTGTTGGTATGTTTAGTGTTAAAAAAAACATAGGTAATTTGATTTTAAGATCTTGATTATAATTAGATAAAGTCAAAAAATATTTTTAATACTTCAATTTATACTAAGATAGCACAGAAATGTATCACATTAATAAGTACTATAAAATAGACGAAAGAAAATAAATATATAAAACTGCAAAATAAATGTTATGAAACTTAAATATTACTTAAAATTTGTACTAAGCATTATAAAAAAAAAAATATTGGACTCAAACACCTGACCCTCAATTTTATTCCTTTTCAATGAGTTTCTTAGGTTATTTTAATAAACATTCAGAGAGATTTCCTGATTAATAATAATAATTTTTTTTCTGCTCTCCCTACTTTTTTTTTTTTTAATTCTGTGGCAACTCAGTTTATTATATTTTTGCAAAAGATATATCATTGCCCAGAAAGTATTTAAAAAAAATTTAAGAAAATAAAATCCACTCCTGAGTAGAGGATTGTGACTCTAAAAACATTGTGAGGCAAATCGTTATCATCTTGAAAATTCATTCCTACATCTTAAAATAAGTAAAAAATTTCCATTAAAAGATTTCTTAAATAGGTCTATATTTAGAAAACCAAGTGATGTCTACTAGCCTATGTTAAATACTGATCACAATGAGTAATTTGAAAATGTTTCATATCATTTATTAAACAATGAACTTTAAAGGAAATGTAATATGTTAATGGAAAGGAAATGTAAAACATCTTGATTTTAAAATAGTAATGAACAAAACTAAATAAAGCATGGAGGAAATCATAAATTTGATAAACTTGAATAATTCCTTACCTTCTACATCATCAAATTCAAATGGATCATATCCTTCTTCACCAGGTTTAGGTCTGGGCTTAGTAGATTTCCTGCAATGTTAAAAATAACAAGAAATATAGAATGAATAATTTAAAAGAAAAAATTCTACACACTAAAAACTAAAACAGCAAAGAAAAAACTGGTCGAGTACACTTAAATCACATGAACATTTCAATATTTCCTCTACAATTCTTCAAGAGAGAAATAGCTACTTCTGTTTCATTATTTTAGAATTTAAAGTATAAAGTGAGTGCAGGTACACCTAGAGAAAACTACAAAATTTCAAATTCTAAAAATTTCTTTTCTTCAAAAAATCCAAATGCAAATAAATGATTGCAGGATAACTTAGCATTCTGCCGTGTCGACAGTAATCTTGCCATAATTTGTTTATATTTGGATATTTTGATAGCATTTGTCAGTTCAAGGTTAACTGTAACCTTACTTAAATTAATTTTTTTCAATTTCAAATCACCAAAGCAGGTCAAATAGAATTAGCCAGGAAAAGTTTTTGCCTGAGGTATAGTGCCTCCTTAATAGAAGATCTAAGTGGAATAATGAACTGAGTAATGTTCTGTTCAAAATATTGAGCTTAGAAATATTCTATGGTTAGAAGCCCTGAGGCAGATTTTCCTTAACATAAAATCAATAAAATTCAAAAACATTTTCAAAAACTTTACATAATCATGATAAAATAACTAGTTTCTGATAAATATTGCAGAGGAAATTGTGAAAATCATGCATTTTTTAAAATTTATGATGACAATCGACACGGAAAAGAAAGAAAAAACTTTTTAAAAGATAGAAAATTAAGCACTTTTTACAAATCGCGAATAAAAAAAGCACCTTTAAGAGTTTTTAAAAAACGTAAATCAAAAATAAGCACCTTTAAACCCTTTTTGAAAAATGCTAAGCACCCAGAACTCTTTTCTTGATTATATTAGCCATTATAAAATGATCAAGAGATTTTTTTGGTTTGATATCAGAGGGTGGAAAATAAAGTCTAAAAATTGAGAATATCTGCTTGCAAATTGCAGCAGGTGAGTGCAACAATCTCACCGAACCCAGCTCATAATATGTGGTGAAAATTGACATGGTAAAGTAAAAAATCTCATTTTCGAAAAGGTAAAAAAGGCCCTTAAAAAAACGAAAATATGCACTTTTTTAAAAATGCTTTGCACCATGAATTAATATACATGTTATAAATTAAATTTAAAGAAAAAGAAACGTTGTATTTACAAAAAAAGCCTATTTGGATATAATAAAATTGTATGTATTTTTTTTAAATGGTTATGTAATAATTTTTTCTCTCTAATATCATGGGCGATGTTCTCATATTTTGTAAGAGGAAAATGCACTCATTACTTTTTTTTTCTCCACATTTCATAAATCCTCATCACATAAAAAAAAAAATCTTAAAATCCGTAAAAGAAAAGAAAAGCAATTTTTTAAAAAATTTTTTCCCAAATAAGAATTTTAAAAGAACTACGAGCATTTCTTACTTTCTAATGCGTGAAAAAGGCATTTATTCAATATAATTGTGGAGGAAAAAAATCTTTCAAACATTTCTATAAAAATGAATATTTTGCTCCAATACTCTTTACTTTTTATTCTCCTCAAATAAAAATCGAAAAATCAAGAACAGTTCTTTCCCACACGATGCATGAAAAAGGCATTTTTCAAATATAATTTTTGCAGAAAAGAAAACCAAATTTTTTTACCTTTCAAAGGATAATTCTTTCTGCAAGAACTCTGCAACGTTCTGTGACAATCATGGCGGAGCACGATTGTCGAACCCCCTTGGCGCCACGATTCTGCCAAGGGGGTTCGAAGTTTTAATGGAAAAGAATGTTTTCTTAAAACAGTTTCTTATTGTTTTTACTTTTCATGCAAGCAATTTTTGCAATTTTAATTAAAATGTCACTGAAAAACTTTTTCCAAAAAGCTTTTCAATAGTGTTACCTATAAAATAAATAAACTAACTTTTTCTTGTGTGCTTCTTCCGTTTCTTCATCACTAGAGCTGTCGTCGTGGCGCCTGCGCTTCTTCTCTTTCTCCATCACCTTCTTGAAGTAGGCATACTGCACCAAACTGATAGCAGACTGAGCATCTTTCACACTCACCGTATTCGACATTCTAGCTTTGGCGTGGGCAGTAGAAAGACGGATCAACGTCTCTAAAGATCGAGCAGTCACTGGTTGAGTCTGTGTGCAAACACATGTTTTTTTATTAATTTATTTTTTTTTTAAAGAAATATTGAAATTTTACATTATGTCTGACCAAGTTCAGCCTAATTTTTTCACAATGAAAAAAAATATTACATGCTACAAATTCAACCACAAAAGCTTAACTTCATACAGGGTATCAGCTATATTTTAGATTTTCAAATTCAGGACTTTTCATGAATAGTTCTATGAATTTTTCGTGACTTACTGAAGTTACTATTTCTCTCTACAAAAACACAACAATAAATTTAAAAAGGATTATATTATTTAAAGCTATAAGGATTATTTAAAGCTGCTTTATTTCTTTTTTAATATAAGTGTAATATAAAAAGCCTAAACAGGGGTCCGTCTAGATCAAATTTACTACCGTTTAGCGGTACCTTCACAAATTCATTTTCAGAAAACAAAATACTTTTTCTTAAAATTTTATTTTTGTATCCCGTAAGAAACGATAAATCCACATTTTAGTGTTGATTTTTTAATATAATTTTTAAATGTCGCAAATTATGCCTAAATTTTCACAAAATAGGTACCTCTCAGAAAAGCCTAGACAGACTCCTGCTAAACTAGAATTTTAAATTCATAAATTAAATAATAAATAAATAAAAAAATTGTGAAATCACAAAAGTTAAAAAGATAATTCGCTCTAGAAATGATGTTCTTTTTTTCAGTTTTAGAAAGAACATCATAATTTTTAAGGAACAGGATAAAAAACACTTTATATTTTNCCTGGGTTCAATGCTTAGAACAGGTCTCAGTGGGTCAATAAAATGAGTACCAAGTATACTGGGGGTTCCGTGCTCGGCTAACCACCAAGCCAGAACATCTGCTCCTGCACCACAGAAAACTGAGACAGGCACAATAGGCCTTTGCCAAGCCACTGAGTTATGTGTAATTAGATTTAACACATTTATTACTACTTAGTATACTATTTAATTTTATTTTTAAACACAATTTTACAGGGTTTTTTCACATTAACTTTCTTTTGATACAAGAAAAAATTATAGTAGACAAAACAGCTGCAGACCAGACTGAAACACTAAAGTTATAAAATTCAAAAATTATGCTAAGAAAAAAAATTCCACCTATTTGATAGAAATTTATAAATTCTTTGCTTAAATTACGAACGTTCCTGCCTTTTCCAAAATTAAAAATGTCTCTTGCTTTGCCAGGTTATCAGCTTGCTGAACACCTTAATTTTAAATAAATTTGTAAGATAAGAATGTCACTTACCCTGGCAATATCACTGTTCTGAGTATCAAATGCTCGAAGTTTTGTATATTCTTCAGAAAGAATTTCACACGCTTCCTTAGTGAGAATTGGTTTTACAGCCTTTGCTAAGTGAATATACTTTTTCATAAACTCAATACTAACAACTTTCTCCCTGAAAAATAAGATATTTATATTAATATTTGTATATTAAGATATTATAATATTTAAGTATGGAAGCATTTCTTTTAATGATTAGGAAATATTGATAAAATGATCATATATATATGCAGTATAAGATCTTTGTAACGAAAACCTTGAAACATGAGGCTTTGCATTTTATAGAATCTACGTTACATATATCATATTATATGTCTTTTAACTTTCAAATTACATATCTTTTAACTTACTAAACATGGCCATAAAATTAGTCTGAAACATATTAATTATAAAATGCTTCAAAATAAGTTTTAGATAAAAACACTTAAACATACAAAATATACAATCAAGTGTTTATTATTTACACGGGAAAAATAATTAAATTTTCTAGAGCATTGGAATAAATATATATAATTATTATAATAATCAACTAATTATACATTATAATGTCTAATAACTAGCCAATATATCAATTTCGGTTTTGTAATAATTGTAACCTTCTAACAAATAGGGAAACAAGAAATAAAAAAAAGATCCTTGATTAATTACAGACATTTCTTCTAAGCTGGATTTTTCATTGTCTACACTTGTAAAAGTAAATTCGGTTAATAGAATTACATTACATAGATGTTCTACGTGACACCATCATATATGATCTTTCTGAGTAAACAATGTTATAACTGGTACAAGGTATCTCAAAAATCATGCAAGTTGCTTTGGTAGAAAATATGGGTTAAAAAATTTATTAAACTTATTTATAGAATTTACTCGCTAAGGCATATCAAGAGTAAATAACCTCTGTATTTAAATAGACTTTATTGTTGAAATTTTCTGTGACTCATTTCAAAAATGTGTTTGAATTTCAATATGCCACTCAGATTCTTCCAAGGCGTGCGTGATTACAGATAAAATAATTATTGATTAAAAAAAAGGCCCACTCATTTCATTTCATTTCCACTCGCAGGTTATAAAAGATTAAACATTCGGAAAACTGGTTCAATAAAGCTCAAGTGCACCCAAGCTTAAATATGTTAGTGGAAACAAACAACCCTAGAACACAATTCTATAAAAAGCAATTCTCCAAAAATCACACTAACTTTGCGGTTTAGGAGATAGTTAATAAAAGTGACCACAAGAGGTTTTGCAGAGGGGGGGGGGCATGAGGCAGAGGTGCAACCAGAAAAATGAAATGCTTCAAAAATAGTGTATATAGAGTAGAAAAACAAAATAATGGATTGTCCACAAGTCACATTAACTTTGTGAGTGTAAACAATGAAAAATGCAGTTAAGAAATTTCTGCAACCAAGCAAAGCAAACCAAAATTAATACATTTTATGTTATTAGTTCAATTTACTTGTTCTATCTCTTTTTTTTCTGCAAATAATAATGTATATTACTGTTTTGAACAGGGTTGGAAAAAAATATTCAAAAATCCCCTGAAAACCAGGTTTTTCAGTTTAAAATAATTTTTTATTTCGATTTGGTTTAAACTAGGTTTCTCAGGTTTATTTAAAACAAAAGGTTAACTAAAACATTAAGATCCAAGTAAAAATTAACGAAACCATCAACATACATTTTACAGATATCTTGACTATCGATTAATAATTTAAATAAAGAATTCAAAAATACTTAAATATACAAGTTCCATAAATATACAAATATAATGAAAAAGTATAATAACTTTAAATATACTTATTTATTACTTTACAACTCATTTATTAATTTAACAGGCAAACAACCATTTAAGATGTAAATGTTATTTATAGTAGTGCATGAAAAAAAGAAGTTTCTATCTTCTAATGCATTTTTTTTTTATTCTATTAATATAAGTTCTAATATAAAGGGGTATATTAAAGAAGTAATTTTTTTTTTGTTTTAAATAAATACAATGAAAAATAAGGAAAGAAATTTGAATATTATTTTAATACATAAATATAAACTAAAATAGCCAAGGCATGTTTTAGTTCTAATGGCTGGAAAAACAAAAAATTACTTTTTTTTTACACTTATTTTAACATAACGCTACATTAAATAAAGCAATATTTTTATCAACAAACTACAACTTTAAATGAAATATTATTTCATAAACCATATTACTTAAAAAAAAATAGATTATACAAAAATAGCAATCTAAAAATATAACAATATAAAAAACATAAATGCATTGCACCTGAGCACCCTAGAAATGACAAATTATTCTAATTAATAATTTTATAATTAAATTGAAAAAATAAAATTATAAAAGCACTCATTTCAATTAATTCAGTAGAACTAAAATTTTAGAAACTTTAATTCTTTCAATGATGACATGAATTCATTAATTTTAAAAACTAACAGATGGTCTATTTTACTATGATTATTTATAAATCAAAAGATGTTTTTTCATTAACATTTAAAGTAGCTGAATTTTCTTTTATACCCTATCTAAAAAAAGAGAGGAAGAAAAGTTGCAACCCACAGCTATTAATTTGTATAAAACAGTAACTACCTCAAACTTTAAAAAAGTAAACTAAAAAAATTATTTACATTTTAGCTCTTGATCCATGAAGTAAAGCATCAAATTTTTCAAAAATTGGTGTCTCCCCATCCTGCTCATCTTCAGAATCAGGATCTTTAGTGGCCAGAAAATCAGCAGCAGAATGAATAGGCAGAGCTAAAATAACACAAAAACAAATTTAAAAAAACAGCAGACTACGAAACTTTAAACTTGAGGTATGTATAATAAAATGTATTTAGGGGCCCTACTCAATTTTAAAAACAAAATTTTCTGAACTTTTCCAGAATATTTTAGATTATATTTTTGCTATAATTTATCATATTAGCAATATTTCATCAGAAATACATTTTTTTTTAGAATTCAATAACCAATTAAAGTTACTTTTTTGAGTAGAAATTATGTCATGTATTTTATTTATTTTTGTAAAGATGAAGGACTAACATGTTATACAGAAATTTTAACTTAATAAAAAATAGTATTGGACTACAAATATACTTTTGCTTAAAAACACATTTTTAAAAAAGATAGTAATTTTAAAAAATTTATATTCTAACTTTAGGTAATCTAAAAAAATTTAGAAAAATAGACATAATGCATATTTTTTACAAGAAATAATGAAAATTGATAAATAACTTATGACTATTAATTGCTCTAATAAATTTCAAAATTAATTATTTTCCAGGTTTGTTGCAAGGTTTTTTCAGCTGAAAATTAAATTTTTCCTTAATTAGAGCTTTATCACTCATGTAATGAGCCCGACATTATTAAATTTATTCAACGACAAAGAATAAAATGGACAGGCCACATTATCAGAATGGACAAAGATCGTACCACAAAAAGAGTTCAATGCCAGACCAGTTGGCACACGAAAAAGAGGCCGGCCAAATTTGAGATGGATAGATGGCGTAGAAAAAGACCTTTTGGTCTTAAAAACTAAAAACTGGAAAACACAAGCAGGAAAAAAGTTAGCCTGACAAAAACTTCTTGAGAAGGCCAAGGCCCACCCTGAGCTATTAGTGATAAATTTTCTTTAAATTCTCTGACAATTACAGATACCTCTGACTCAGTGGGAACTCTATTATTTATATTAACTATACTGTGCTCTATATTTTTATTTACTTGAAATTTAAAAGCAGGTAAATAGTTTAAATGAAGATATAGCAATTGTTTCTTCAAAGTAATTCATACAAGCAATTATAAATTAAATTAAAAAGAACTCAATTAACCAAAAAGTTTCATATTATGCGTGAGATTTTATTAGTTGGATAAAGTTGACCCCATATTCATTTTGTTTTTTTATTTCTTATTATAACACAAGGGTTAAAAAAGTTAACCAATACATGGAAAATCTAGAATTTAAAAAGAAAGAAAAAAATCAGTACACACGTTCTCCATCCATCTCCCCAGGTTTTCTGTAACGATGCATTCGTACAACATGATCAGCTATCTCCCGATCACATTCTGGATCCATCTAAAGAGAAGAATAAGTTTAAACATTGTAGCAGAGAAACACATTAATCAGGGGAGATCTACGAAAGAAATAAAACGATGGCATACTTTATCAAGCATGATAAACAACAGGTCAAAACGAGAAAGCAGAGAGTCTTGTAAGCCAATATTTTCCATGGGAGTTTTGTACTGATCATACTAAAATAAGGAAAAAATATAGTTTAACCAATGGGTTGAAACATATTATACATAACATATTTTCTGAAAATAAGTAAAAGAGTTTTTGTCAGAGAAAAGATTCATATTTCGAATAAAAAGTTTTGAATAATTATATTTCTATCCTTCTGTAACCTCAGAATATGCTTCATCTTTGAAAATTTACACAAAATTCAAAACCTAAATATAAACTGCTGAAAAATTAAATAAATAAAGCATGCTATTTCTGTGGAGATGGCAACTTTCATCTTCCCTTTTGGACTAGTGAGTCATATTAGTTTGCTTGTTTACTTTTGTTTAGAAATAAAAACCTATTAAATCATCATCAATGGCTCGACAGCCCAGGGTGGGCCTTGGACTTCTCAAGAAGTTTTTTCCAGGCAAACCTATAAAATGTCTCACTAATTTCCTTCCTACTTTCGTTTTTCCTCTCTTCGCCTCTAGTGTTTCAACTTACCAGTTTAGATTGACGCGATAGGTCAACAAAAAGACAAAATAAATCAGATGTTAACATCAACAGCAAACTGAATTCTGAAGGTAGAACATTAATTGTTTGCAGTTCTGTTTTATGCAAGGATGAGTTTGACAAAAGTCCAAAAAAGCTAATAACAGGAATCAAAAGTTTTATCAGTAAAACTTATTTAAAATAATGCCTCAAAATTTTACACAATAAATTGGTAATCACATAGTTAAAAAAAAAAATTTACTTTAAGCCTAGCCCTTATCTGCTGATCTCAAAGTTGTAAAAATTATATTTAAAAATTACATCTAAGATTTTTTTCGATGAAATTGCTTTTCATTGAAATATAGTTAGTTAATCAGGGATGAGATTTCCCAAAAGGCAAAAAAGCTGAATTTCCACAAGAGTAAATTTTACACACGTGCAACTGTTTAATAATAAATTCCAGACAATTTAAGATAATAAACAACCATGTGTTGACACATAATTGTGTACTAATTTATTAATATAAGAATGATTACATCAATACTTAGCATTTAGTAAAAAGTAAAATTACCAATTGAAAAAATAAAGCTAGAAATTATATTTTTCTTCAGTTCACATAAAGGAGACAATTTTTACTTTAGAAACTGCGTGGTTTAGCAAATAAAAACTACTGAGAACATACATTAACAATCCCTTTCTTTTAACAAATACTGTTATGTGATTTATAACAAATAAATCAGAACCATGACTTTTTAAATTATTTAGAAAAGAAAATAAAGATTTACAATTAGAATCACTATGTTCATATTACAATTTAATCTAACTAGAGCCCTGTGAAACATGTCAATAACTGGGAAGTAGAAACATATAGTAACTCCTTAACATACAAAAACTGCTATTTTATTATGAAAAATTACATGATAATTAGCAACTGATTAGATAATTATATTTCATCTGATAAGAAATTAGCCTTTTATAGCATAATTAACAGCAGCATTATTTTTAAATTTTAGAGCTGAGTTAATCAATTCTTTTTTTTTTTATAACCTTCTAAAAGTATAACAAAAAAAAGATAAATGATTTTTTAAGAAATAAAAAAAAAAGATAAATGATATCCCAGATCCAAGAAATCTTGTGTATGGTTTTGAGAACCAAAGAACATTAAAACTTACCTTTCCATAAACAGGATTTGCAGCAGCTAAGACACTACAACGAGCATTCAGTTTAGCTTGAATTCCAGCTTTTGCAATTGTCACTCGCCCTTGTTCCATAACTTCATGGATGGCTGTACGATCTATGTCAGACATTTTATCAAATTCATCGATACAAACAACTCCACGATCAGCTAAAACCATAGCTCCAGCCTCAAGTCTGCGATCACCTGCGAACAAAAAATATAACAGAAAATTTTGAAGTATTCATATTTTTTATATAACTCAAGCTTAAAGCTGAAAAATAACTATAAAACATTCTTTAAATATTTTTTGGATCATATCACACTTATTTTACAATCATTTTTTGGGACAAGTTTAAAATTTTTAAAATTTAAGAGATCAAATCTGATCTCTCCCACTCAATTCAGAAAATTCCTTGATTTTTCTAGGCTTATCAGAAAAATTTCAATGAATATCCAGATTGCATTTTATCTATACCATACAATTTTCATTAGAAAGTTTTGATTTTACAATTAAATAGTTAGAATATGTGAGCAAAGAAATATCATTGAATGAGGATAGAAACAGGAAAGTTTTATTAAAATGTGAACTTTTTATAAGAAATGATTGTAATAGATGTCAGAATTATTTAACTCAAACCTCAATAACCGCTTACTGTTTAGGACAATTCTAAGACTGATTATTTTCCAAGTATGATGTAGGAATTTAAATTTTTGTAAAAAATTGCAACTTCCTTGATTTCTAGAATCAAAATATAATTCCCAGACGATTTTAAGTTTCTTCTACTCTCTGACCTATGGCAACCCTACTTATTTTTGTACTTTAATGAAGCTTACTTTTTTCAAATTTCAAATAATAATTCAAGCAAAATATAATACTGCTTAGAATTTTAAAAAAAATGCAAATTTTCATGCAGAAAATTTGGTTTTGTGAAAGGAATTGTTTTAAAAGTAGAAAACTTAAAAAAAGGTCCATTAAATAATATAGTGAAGGATTCTTAAACAGATTTAATTTCTGATAGACCTTAATTATTATAACACATAAAGTAATGTATCTAATAATTAGATAAGTTACTTTTTACAGCCTTTGCTGTTAAAGTCTTTTATCAGTCTTAATAATGCTAAAAATAGTTTCAATTCATTTCAAAAATAAAAATAAGAACTTTTTACCAGGTCATATCACAAAAAATAACTAAAATATTCAATAATAAAGCATTTGGAGTTGCTTGGATAAATAAAATGGGAAGTCCCATACCCGGAATCACCTGGACTTCAAAATTTGGAGCACAATATCTTGGATATTGTTGGTATCAGCAATAGGCAATTTACAAATAACAGAACCTTATGTTAAAAAAAAATCTCAGTCTGAATGAAGACTTTAAATAAAACATTCAACCTCAAGTAAAAGCTTTATCAGTATTTTTTCGCATTTTTTATTATTTTCAATGGCAGCAAAACATCTTTGATGATTAGTTGTATTAGTATGAGAAACTATGTTGCTGTGTTAGATATAAGCTAAGAAAGTAGAAACCTGCTCAGTACAAAATACAAATCATGCACACAATGGCTTTGAGTTATAGAGAAGCCACTTTAGATTGTTGGAATATAAACTTGAAACAGAGAAATATAAACTTTAAAAAAAAATAGGTATCAATTAAAAGTCACAAAATGACAAAAGAATTGCATATCTGAATTTATATATAAAAACAATCTTGATTCCTTACCAGTCTCCTGATCAGTAGTAACTGCAGCAGTCAAACCAACACCGGATGATCCTCGCCCTGTAGTGGTTATGGCTCTGGGAGCAGTATGCAAGACATAACGTAAAAGCTGAGATTTGGCAACTGATGGATCTCCAAGCAACAGCACATTTATGTCACTAAAAATGAAACATAATTTCATGATGCAATAAAGACTAGTCCAATAAGCATGCTTTTTAAAATATTTGGGTAAAAATATTCTTTTTGTAGAAAATTTAGTTTCTTTTTTGTAATATTTTCTTTAATGTTCTATTATTGCAAGGTTAGAGAACCAAAAAAATGTAAGTAGTTAGTCAGTAGGTCAAAAGAAAGTATTATTAACTCAAATCAGTTTAAACTAAAAATCAGGAATAGCAAGAGAAAACACTTGGGAGAGACACTTGGATTTTTTTTTTAAATTATGAGTTATTTGTGATAAAATAGATTTCAGTGTCAATTTGGAAATTAAATTGACACAACTTTGACACAAAACTAAAATTTGAATAATTATAAAGCATAATTTTCTGAGAAAGTCTAATAAGCATAACTCAATAAATATATTTAGACAAAAATAAACTTTTTGCAGAAGTAATTTTACCTTACAAATGTTCTCGTTAGTTACCCCTTATCTCAAGGTTAGAAAGGAAAGGGGGGGGGGAAATAAAAAAACGTTATCAGTCAGTGAGGTCAAAAGTCATTAAAACTCAAACAAGTGAAAACTGAACTTTTGAACTTTTCATGAAAAATTTAATTATCTTTAAAGAAACCTTTTCATTGCAATTTCAGAAACCAATTCGACATCACTGTTAAACAAAAGTAAAAATTAAAATAATTTAGCTTAATCAAATGATTTAGCATAATTTCATATTATTCTATATGATGAAAGTTTATTTTTTTTAATGAAGAATCACCATTATGTGTCCATGGAACTTACCACAGTATCCTTTGGAATGCTTCGTGACTATCATAAAATTCTTTAAATGATGTATAACTAACCTGTATCGACATTGTTATTACATTTCTTTACTAGCTTAAAGGTAGCTCACAGAAAAAACTTAAATATCTTTAATAATCAAAACTTTAATTAATTACAAATATTCAACAGGTATTAGAGAAAATCGCTTACTAGGTCAGTTATTAACAGTTAAATGATGAATAATTACATTTTGCAAAACATTTTATAAATTGTTTTTTCAACATAGATAATGCACATACAAGCAATTTGCAATATGGTGGTTGCATCTGGTTCAATCGCTGCAGAATGAAGTTTAATTACTTTTATTCTTATTTACGAAATTTGATTACAATTAGAGAGATGTAAATATTGGAAAAATGTGGGTATCATAACCCCTGTGGTGTTACAAATACTGAAATTTCAGCAAATCATTTTTAGAAGTGAAAAGCTTGTGTAATTGTTTACTTTCTTATATATTTCTAAAAATTAAAAAAAAAAAAAACTAAATCGTTTACTACACTGTTAATGAATGATAGACACTCTAAATGAAAATAATTTATTTTCACCGTTTAAGTGCTACTTCAAAAAAGTTTGTTCTAATTGCAAAATTCTCTTATCAGCTATTCAGACTATGAAAATACACACACTCTATTGCTCATTATACTATTTTTGAAGTAAGAATCAATGCCCGTTTAATTTTCTATCCTTTTTTAAAAAGAAATCAGTTGGTTGTATGCAACATTTATATATTAAGTTACCGTTACAAATGAAGTACAGTAAAAGATCTTTATATCATAAAACTTGAAATGTAAAGCTTTGCATTTTATTGAATTTTGCATTATATAGACCATTTCTTACATTGTTAAATTACCTTCAAAACAGAGCATTAGTAATTTTTTTATAGTCTTTAAATAACTAGAAACTAATTTTACTATTCGTTGTTAAGTTATCAGTAAGATATTCAGAAAAACAAAATTATCTATAAGAATTATTTACTAATTCAAAAATAAATAATTTATTGAAATATCCATAACAAAAAAATAATAATAAATGAAAGTGCCACTTGATAAATTTTTAAAAATATATTTCTAGGGGTAAGAACTAAAAAAATGTATATCACTGGTCCAAAAGACCAACCAATAAATAAAAGATGTTGCTAATTAGTACACACTTTCACCCGTCAGTAAAAAAGAAAAGAGAAAAAGATTAAAACAAGAAACTTAAAATAACATACGATCCCTTTTTAATAATTGCTGGTTCAGGAGACCACTAACAATATTTTATGGTGGTTTGAGTCAAATTTGATAGGTTTCAGACAGTTTCTTTCAAGTCTTGAATCAGTTTTATGACTTTTATATGACTTTATCAGTTTTATGACTTATTTATAATTTAAAACATTTCAAAGTTTACAATGAATAAGTGAAAATAAAAATTATATGTGCAGGGGTCAGTCTAGGTTTTTTTTGAGAGGAACCTATTTTCTGAAAAATTAAGACATAATTTGTGAAAATTAAAAATTATTTTAAAAAATCAGCACAAAAATATGGTAAAGTAAGAAAATATTTTCAAATATTGTCACTGCAAATAAAAATCATTTATGACTGGTAAATTTCTATACATTTTTCCTCATATATTCAAAAATAATTTTGCTATGGTGAAATTTTGGCCTTAAAATTGTATCCAAGTTTATAATTCTATAAAAATCACTGTCCATAGTTAAATTTCAACTTGATTTTAATAAAAACATGCATTTAACCAGGGGTCTGTCTAGGGCAAATTTACTACTGTTTAGCGGTATTTTCACAAATTCAACTTTAGGAAAAACGGTTGTTTCACAAAATACTTCTTAAAATTTTATTTTTGTATCCCATAAGTAACGATAAATCCAAATATTTACCATATTTTTGTGTTGATTTTTTAATACTATTTCTAATTTTTCACAAATAATGTCTAAATTTTCACAAAATAAGTACCTCTGAGAAAAACCTAGACAGATCCCTGATTTAACAGTACTAGCACTAAAAGTTATTTTCATTATGAGAACATTTTCGAGTAGGTCATACAGAAAATAGTTTCACAGAGAAAAAAATGTTTCATAAAAAAGGTCTGTTAGAATAAATTTACTATAGTGTTTAAGATAATGTTAAAATGTTTAGAATAATGTTTGAATTTGGACTTCCTGTACAGTTTATAGAGAGAGAACCTCGTCGTTGCATTTAAAAAAAAACTCAGCGAAAAAAGGCTCGTTTTGATATGGCATTAGCGATCTGTTAGGCTTACCACATTGCACTATCTGATCAAACATGTGCTGCCTTTTCGTAAAAGACAGCTCCTCTTTTCATAGATTGCAATGAGAACAGGCTTTGCATGAGAACTTGCTTTTTTTAAAAAGTATTTTGTGAAACTACCGTTTTTCTTAAAGTTGAATTCGTGAAGGAACCGCTAAACGGTAAATTTACCCTGGACAGACCCCTTTGCATAATTTTCCTTCAAAATTTCAGAATTAGAAATCTGATTTTCTTAAAACACACCTGTATAATTACTTCAATATTTCCAAATTTACCCTGGACTGCCCCCCAATGTGATGTTGAATACAGTTTATAATACTCCTCATTGTTGATATTTCAAACATTTTTGAAGTTGAGGGTTAGAGAATGACACTCTTTTTCAGCGGTGTTTTCTAATTTTCTGAGAATTATGTTTTTTTTTACGGTTTTTAGACATTCGCTGTTTCCTGAGGTTTAAAGGCCAGTGTATTTCAGTTCCAAAGTCTTAACAGTAATTTTATCTTGTAGTGGAAAAGGTGTAAATCTTCTTATTTTATGGATCAGTTTGTAGATTGAAGCAATAAATTAAATTCAAAGCTTACCCTCTCAATCTTGTGCCATTGGGTAGGACTTTCTCAACTCCACCCAACAATAAACATAATATCGCTTTCTTAATATATTCATTCCCATGAATTGAAGGAGCAAGAGAATGGGCCAATATGTCAAAAACATTCTGAAATAAAATAAAAAAAATCAAATCACACTTAACTATAAGCATACAAATCAAAAATTAAATAAATTAACTTAATATAATATACATTTCCTTTACCAATATTAATATGTCTTTTTGTTTCATATTTTTGTAAAATACTGATCAAATGTAACAGTGAAACATAGGTAATAACTTTGCTAAGTTTTTAAATTATATGTTTTAAATAATTTTTTTGCCAACTCTAAAAACTAAATGATGCTTAAAATAAGAAAGCATTTTTAACATAAAAGTAAAGCATCCGGCAAAAGCCCATTATTGGACAAGGGGATGATAGTTCTTAAGGTTCCATAATTTTGTTAAAAACTAATTACCCCAATATAATATATTTTTTTACCAATATTAATGTGTCTTTTTGTTTCATATTTTTGGAAAATATTGATCAAATATATGAGTCAGAAACACAGTAAAACATAAATAACTTTGCTCAGTTTTTTAATTATACACATCAAATAATTTCTTTTGCAGTCTCTAAAAAGTAACTGATGCTTCAAATAAGAAAGCACGTAAAGTAACACATTCTAGCAAAAGCCCATTATTGGACATAATAGCTGCAATTTTGTCAAAAAGGCTATGATTGCAACTTTGCATAGTATTGTGCTCAATGTGGTTTTTACCCCTCAAACGAGCTGGTACATGTTGTTCTGAACCTGCGTGCCTTCCAGTTATCGCCAGGGATAAAGCCTCAGTAATTCTCAATGCATACTAATTCTTAAATTCTGTGTCTTAACCACTAAGCTATATCAACACGGTTTATTTAAAAGCACAATTTTTTTTAGATAAAGTTGCTTTTTCTATGTAATACAATGCATTTCTCCTTCATGTGTTGTTGGTTTCTTTCAGCATAACTTATACAATTATTTGTGACAGGGATACAGAGATGGTGACTCAGAGGTTAGTGCACTGAAAACTGAAGTGTCATTATAAAGGACTGGGGTTCAATCTTCAGTAGCATCTTGAAGCCCATCCAATTTCAAATCAATGGGTACCAACTTGTCTGGGAAGTGAAGGCGGTCTGACAAAAAACATTGCCACAATTATGCCATCGGTCATGAAGTAGTGCAGGGTTCCCACTCAATTTCCGAAAAAAAAAGTCCCCTGACTTTTTCAGGTATACTAGGTAAATTTCAATGAAAATTGGAACAATTTTTTCATCAGAAAACTTTCAATTAATTAGTAATGTGAAATATTAGATTTTCTGCATAAAAAAGTATTATTAAAAGAGGAATGGAACCTTTCAGTTTGACTAAAATGTGAAATTTTCACAACAAATAATAGCAATCGATGCTAACATCAATTAACTCTAATCTCAATAACTGATTGCTGTTACAGACAATTTTAAGACTGGTTATTTTCCAGGTATGATATCAGAACATTCCGCGTTTTTGTAAAAAGTTGCAACATTCCCGGACTATTCCCTGATTTTAGTAATTAAATTAAACTTCCCTGACAATTCCAGGTTTTCCCTGTACTCCCTGACCTGTGGGAACTCTGGTAGTGGAGCCGTAATCTCTATGACCCCATGGGCAACAGTTGTGGAATGTTCGATATATTTGTGACATGCATAGCAAGCAGAAATTAGTTATATTATTTCAAGATAAAGAATATTCCTACTAAAATAAATTGAATTAATATTGGAACAGGTTTTCCAGCATGACTTTTATTTCAAAGTTATCACAAAAATGGTTGACTAAGCATATTTATTAGACGGTTGATATTTCAGAAAAGAGAGTTGTCATTCATTACCTTTTGTTTAGAAAATTTTTTGCACTTCTTGACATCATCCACAGAAATTTGGGGAGACACTTCTTTACTCAAGAGTTGAATGTTGTTAGCAATTAAAATAGTCCTGTTGAAATAACAATTTATATATGAAATAAAAATCTTGCACTTGCTAAATATATATTTAAAAATATAACAAATCTTAATTATCATTTTTCTAAAAATAAATCTTAGTATAATTTACAAGTAGTAGTTACAATTGGATAGAAGAGAGTGCAATTGCACAAAAGATGATAGTGGTTTTATTATTATTATTATTATTTATATATATATATATATGTATAAGTTCAAAATGAAGAATAAAACAAAGAAAAATTATAGACATATGAGAAAAAAAAGGGGGGGGAATAAGAAGTCAAAAATAACAAACAACAGAATATATGAATATATATGAAATGNATATATATATATAGAGAGAGAGAGAGAGAGAGAGAGAGAGAGAGAGAGAGAGACACGGGTGCTTGTGAGCCCAACTAAAAACTCCTGAAAATTACTTGAGTAAAATAATTAATGATGCATTTCAAATAATTAATGTGTTCTTAAATTTAAATCATAGATATTTTAAAAATATGAAATTCTAAATAAATTATATGCAGCATAATTTAAATGAATAATTATGAATAAGTTTACTTTTATGTCTAATCACATTTATTATCCTAAAAGAAAAAATATCTACAAATGAAAAGGATGCCAATTATAAATTCTAGTTCGAATATTTCTAAATAAAATATACAAGAATTTTAAGATATAAATATGATTGATGATTTCTTAAAACTTCTAGACCTTGGATTTCTGGAAAATTCCAGATTGCGGTTAGCGAAAAATTCGGATTTTTTCCGGAGCATAATCATCTCTGTATATGTATATATATTCTTAAATACAGTTTAGCAATAAAATATATATTGATAAACTGTATTGGCATGATTTTCGGTTTCAATATGTAACTGTAGTAACAAGTAGCTACTAGTGGTGGCTATGTACACTTAAACACAGTTTTGCTATCAATACAGAATTCCAGTAACTGCAAACTTAGATGGTTAGACTGCCGAATGATTAATCAGCGCTCATTATAGATAATTGATAAGACCATTTATTTTTATCTATTAAAATTTTAATAAATATGAATATTTCCTTTAAACTATGTACATTTTTAGAAGAAGGAAAATACTTTAAGAAGATTTTAAATTTTCAGTGAAAAGCTTGAATTTGGGAAAGTAAAGCTGAATCCCAGTAACAATTTGAGTAGAAAAATTTATATCCCTATACTATTCAGTAGCGCACCATTAAGTAAGTGACAATAATGATTAATTATGGGGAGAACTGTTACTAACTTATTAGACTCAGATTTAAGTGTTCTAACTTACAAAGGTTCAAATGCATTCTAAAATAAATTTGTTAATTTGCTTTAAGAAATGTTGTAGTAAATAATTATTCTTTGAAGGATAAAAAATCAATCATTGTAATAAAACATTTTGAGGATTAGTAACACTATTAAGAGAGTTGTTAAAACAAATAATGCTCACTAGGTTGATTTCTCATGTATATATTACATCATTTCAACAGCTCTACTCAATTATTGTAATTTAAAGCACTATCATATAGATTTATACATGAAATACGATGAGATGAATGAAATGAAGAGATATGTTTTAAATTATAATAGATGAATTATAATTTAAAACATTTCAATGTTTTCAATGCAACTTCTTTTGCTTTTAATTATAAAAACATTAACAATACTATGAGCTCGAATCAAACATTGCTAGTTAATAAACTATTAATATATAAAAATATTTTTGGGTTAGTGCAAGAACAATCAATATTTCCTAAAAAAGGCATGAAATTAAACAAAATTTGTTCTAATTTTCAACACTGAGTAAAAATTCTAATCAATTGAAAGTCATTAAGGAAACAAACAAAAAATTGCTTTGTTATAATTAATGACATGTAAAACAAAGGATTTCAGCTAAGTTTTCTAACTAATCTTTAAATTACCAAAAATTTGACAATTGAGGATCTTGTCTTAGGCCTTAAATATCAAAAGGCAATATGAGCAAACCTGAAAGTTCCGGTGGTGTATCCCATTTTTTTACTTGGTAAGCATCGAAACATTCCAACTACTTGAACTCTATCTCCAGGTTTGCATTTATCAACCAAATCATTGTCTGCAATTATATCAACATTTCTAGGAAGTTGACCAGCGGGAGCTTTCTCAGGCATTTCTTGAATCGAAAAGGTTTGATGATTCTTATATACTGAAAGACCATATTCAGTTTCCAAAAGATTGCCATCCTCATCCTATAAAAACAATAAAATAAGTATAAAGAACTTCAACTCCATAAGTTTGAATGATAAGTTTTGAGTGATAGTATGAATTTTCATGTTCATTCACAGTTGAAATCTTAATGGGAGAGATTGACTTTTGATAGGTTAACGAAGAGGTGAGGAGGTTATTTCAAATTATATATCTGACTTAAAAACATATTGCATAGCTGCCAACACTGATAGGAAAAAATCTAGTATATTTCACGAAATATAAAATTTCATGATAATTGTTGCATGATATATGTACTAAATATTTTACACATAGGGAATTTTTATAATCATCAAAATAGAAAAACTGCAATATTTTCCACTTCTGATAGACATAAAACATACTTGAAATGATATGTATTATGTTTACTCACAGTTTTGAATAGTAATAGGCATTTAATTCATCAAAGATAGTTAAAATATTTTTTTAATTAAATTAAAAAGAGAGTTCTGAATAAAAATAACCTGAACATATAAAGGATGTAAAAATTTGTTAAATTAAATAATTATTGAATTGTCTTTGAGTAAACAAGTTTTACAATTTGGTATGTAATTTTTTAGATTACAGCTATTAGTTTTAGGGATATGTATGGAACAAAATCTACAAAAAGAAAAATAAGAATAAGAGCTTAAACTTTTAATTGGTCTTCTCACTAACTTCAGTAAAAAGTCACATACCTGAAGTCTAAAAGTCTGTTACCAGAAGGTTTTTTTCCGGACACTTATTAACAATGAAAACAAACAAAACTCTTTTCCCCTTTATTTGACAACAGAGCTAAAGAAATTCGTATCTTTCTCCCATAAAAGGAATATTACCGCTACGAGTCACACGCTTAATATCAGGTGCGCAAAAGCTTTGCAATTTTAAAAAATTACAAATTCTAAATGAAATAGTGACGACCAATGCGACATCAATAAAGATTTTTTTTTTTTTTTTTACTTCGTTAGAATTGATTTATAATATTTTTCCTCATTTAATATATTTGGTCTCAATATTTTTATCTATAAGTTAAATCTATTTATTAATATTGATAGTTGAATCTATTTACTAATATCAGCTTTTTTTCATTTAACTTACATTAATACTAACCTTCAATCATTATGGGGTAATAAAATTAGTTTTATTACTCCATATATAGATGGCAATTTTTATCGTGTACCATAGCATGAACTATATAATTTAAAGTTAGATTTCTTCCTTAAGCTTGTCTACTATATTAAGGTTTTTGAAAACTAAATAAATACCTAGGTGGTCTTATTGGACCACTTCATTTTCAATATTAGTGTGAATTTTACAAATAATAATTATAATACCAGCTTCTTTCAACTTATAGGAACAGAGTCAACTACAGTCATAGCCAGAGTATTACTAACCAGAGTTAAGACAAATTTCTACTCTACAACAGCGGTATTTTGAAACATTTGTCTCGAAATTAATAATTTACCCCTATTTTTTTAATTTAAAAAAAGAAAAAGAAAATTTTTTTTACCTTAGTTGGGTAAACAGAACTACTAGGATATGCATCATACGTAGTTAAATCAGTGTAACGCCTCTCCATAGTTTTAGCTGTGGCTGGGCAATAATGAACACTTCTGACAATCTTGGGACGAACAATGGAGCCTTTAAAAAAAGAAAAAAAATTAATGTAAGGAAGAGTTATCATAAAACTATCAGTGATTTCAATAATAATTTATTTCTTTTGAAAGGACTAGATGATATCTACTTCTTGGTTTGAATGCTTGCACAGCTTTCACTAAATGGAAATTAAAAAAAATTAATGTTGTGGCCAACTTATAATTTTTTCCCTAAAATTCTGAAAATTTGAGGTTAAATGCTTATGCAACAATTGTATTCTTAAAACTATTATTGAGTAAAGTTGAACAGAATATTCTTTTGAATATAATTTGCCTGATAGCTTTAGTATCACCACAAGAGCGATTATACACATTGAATAACTAAAAGCATGAAGGCTAATACAATAGCAGCTTTTAAAAATAAATAATTGACATGGTGAAATTATATTGAAATAAATCTTGTCTTTAGGCTATAAATATTTGACCATCAACAAGAAAATTAATTACAGTTACTTGAAAAAAGAAATGATTTCATGTAATTTAATAAAACAATAATTGTACAAAAAAATCAATAGAACTTACACTTTGTAACAATTCCTTCAACACAAACCACATTACCCAAATAACTAGAAACAAGTGTTCTTGGAGTAACATGTCTAGAGCCAAAACTAAAAGAAATTCATTACGTTAAAATAAATATTTTAAAAATTATACATACACTACTATTATTCATAAAAAAATAAAATAGATTACTTATGATAACCATATCACAAACATGCACAACAGTTTTGGAAAAATAATGAGCTGAAATTCGCATGGTAACAAAACTTTAGAATAAGTCTTTAAAATTATTAATTAAATTATGATAAAAATTACACTTTTTAGGAATTATTATTATACAATGTAAATCAAACGAAAAAAAAGTATTTTATTAACATAACCAATAATTGCACTTTAAATTATAATATTCTACTTTTGTTGTTTCAAAACTTATTAAAATCTCAATAGGAATAATTTATTAATTAGAAATAATCTAAAAAATTTAAATATTTTTAAAAACGACAATTTTGATTATAGTTTTTAATTAAGTGTTACAGTTTTTAAGGCAACTAAACAGTCTTTAAAAAAAAATGTTAATTAGGATAAGTGCACAAATAAAATTTTTTTCATTTTTAAAAATTCTTATATATATCTAACAGAATACAAAACATAATGCAAAAACACTTTCTAATATTTTACACAATCACGATAAAATTAATAGTTAAAGAACACTTTTCTTAATTTCAGATACCACCATAAAATCATTTTATGTACAATTTTAAATATATTCAATATAGAATTCTTTTACTTTTTTTAATTAATATTTATTTAATTCAATTACATATTATAAATAATTTTTAATTCAAAATTAAAATTAGTTAAAACTTTATTTTAAAAAAGTTATTGGAAGTATTTTTTTTCTCTTTTGGATTTGAAACAAGAAATTTTTTTTTAGAAAAGTATACTCAACAAGAAACATTTACAATATTATTGACCATAGTGATGTAGAGTGTATAGACCAATGTGCAGAGAGAGAGAGCAAAATAATACATTCATATTACAAAAGTAAAAAGTAAATAAGTGAATGGTTCCCTATTAAACATTTCACTGATATTTGTAATTTGAAGTGACTAAATAATTATAAAATGTTTAAAAAAAAATTTAAAAATTCGGTAATTTCAAAATGAAATAACGAGTATTGGTGATAAGCATTTTGGACTGAACTTAATTTTTATAGACCTTACATTCATTATATTTTACAGCTGTATTCATCATATCTAACTGAAATAATTGAAATTTTAGTCAAATGATAAAGAGATCAAGAATATTATTTAAAATTATGAAGTCTGAATTGATTCTTAAATACATTTTCTAAAATGTTAAAGTCTGTCTCAATTCATAATTTTTTTTAAAAAACCTTGCTCCTGAAATGTTTCTATTCTTTTTTAATTTCTATAAAATAACTAAAGAGTACAGACATTTTAATAACAAATTCAGATAATGAGACTAAAATAAAGAGCCTAAAATATTTTATACATTTAGTAAACTATCCTTTAAGAACAACAGTTAAGAAATCTCAATTCATGCACAGATAAAATATTTTCATTCATTCATATAAAAATAAATAACCATTCATAAATTAATCGTACAGTAAAAAAAAATAATAAAAATCTTAAAGTAACACTATAAATAATAAGTTTTAAAAAATACCTTTCTTCTGGGAAAAAAAAAAAAGACTTAAAAAAAAAAAAAAAAATCAGAAAATGGCACTTTTTATCTTAATTTTTATATCTTCTGAATTTTATGAATACATGTAAAGTTTAAAAGATTATATGTTAAGAAGTAATATTACATACAATATACATATGTTAAGAGTAAAGTTTTCATCTTTTAAAAAGTTTTAACAAGGAAGATTAAACAAATAAATAGTCTAAAATTTAGTGTTTTTCATCCCAATTATAAGTCAGAAAAAATTGATACAAAAAAAAGCATTTTCTTGTGGAAATTAAAGAAAATACTCTTTCATACAAATAAACAAGAAATCAACACATAACAGATAAAAATAAATGTAGAAAAACAAGCTCATTGCTACTCAATTAATCAAGTTATTTTTTTTTCACTTCAAGAAATAGCAAAAATAAAAGTAATTGAAATATGAATTTTATAGGAAATATTCAATTTTCTATAAAAACGTACTCTGCTTTGTTGCAATCGCAGCAGGGAGTTCTAGACTTTTAGTCTGGAGGAATTCTCTTCCAAGCCGATCAAGTTCTTTATTAAATCAAATAACAAAAAGGGGGAAGCTTTATAATTTTTGACTGTTATGGACCAGCATGAAAATACTTAATTAGTGAATGATTCGTAAATCAAGTTCAAGGATTGTGGTATGTACTAATGTACAAATAGAACGTGCAAGAATGTTATCAGCATACCAGAGTTCGCTTAAATTGGAATCGTTTAAATCAGATTTTCTTTTATTTAAATCAGAGTTTTTTTTTCATTCAAATACACTGTAAGAATCTTGATTTATGATTAAAAAACTTTATAAATGTTAAATCAATATTAAAACTATATTATAACAATATTTTAGAAGCTCTAACTAAAACAATTTTTCCTTATAATATATAGCTTTGAATGCATAAGCATTTTGAAACAAATGCATGATTGAAATTTAAAGACTAGATGAAATAAAGAATTTAAAGAATACTTTAACTACTAAAACAAATTTTCAATTAGCAAACCTTGATTTTAATTTAAAATTGTGCTTTCTTTTTTTTTTACATTAAAACATTCATTTTTAATCCTATATCAAAATAGATAAGTTAAGCTAAAAAAAATTTTTAAAAAATCTATGCACTCATTGGAATTTATTTTTACAAAATTTCTTTAGTGAAAATCTGATAATGTTGAAGATACTGTAAACATATTATGAGAAAAAAAATACTTATTGATAAAAGAGACAGCACAATTCTAATACTGGGTTATTTAATTTAATGACACAGACTATATAAAAAAAAATTAAAAAAATTTCCAGGTTTCACATTTCCTAAGCGATTGCGCAGTTTAGATTGTACTGTACTATTAATAAATATAAATAAAAAAAAAATATTTAAATCAATGATTTTTTTCAAAAAAATCATTTGATTTAAATCAACAAACTCTGCAGCATACCTATTATGAAGAGTTACAAAAGAAGAAATTAACAAGAAGAAATAAGTAAAGTTCAACTTGCCATTAGGAAAAAAAGATTTAGCAACGTTTAATTGATTCTAATGATAAAAAAATTCAAGAAATTTCTTTTTATTTCAATAGATAGAAGATGGAGCTTTAAAACAAAAATCTCTCGAAAATGCAGCAGAGCTGTATGCAATTGCAAGAATTATATCCACTAAATTTAGTTTAGTACACATGCATGAGGACCATCTAACACGTAAAATAACAACAGTTTGCACACAATATAAACATCGGTACAAAGAAATAAACTACGAAAATGTAGAATGGAATGTAGCAAAACAATGCCCTATGTAATTCTTGACAACAATTGTCATGGGGAAAAAAATCTAATTTTTAAAAAGCAAAAATTAAGCATTTCTTACAAACATCTCTTGAAAAAAGCACTATTAAGGGCTTTTTAAAAAACAAAAATAAACACCTTAAGATATTTTTGAGAAATGCTATTCATCATGTTATCTCTATCATTCAATTTTTTTTTTTTAATCTTCTAAAAAGAATACATAAGAATATGACACAATTATGAAATTTGAGTGAAAACTTTTTTTCTTTTCTTTTAAATCGCTATTCAAGAGTCATAAAAATTTAGAAATATAACAGGTAAATAAAATACTTTAATCACTTGAACAATTTGTGGATGGCTTTTTAGTTTAATAAATCAAATTTCAGAAATTTTTCAACTATTAAGTTTATGAAGGATATTGGACAAAAATAAAGTGATTCTGCAGAAAAGTAGAAGATTTGTATATTAATACTGAAAATATAACAATTGATTATTAATTTACCTTCCCTCAAGTGCAATAAAAAACTCTTCTATATCTTTGGCATAGCTCGGATCAGCAGCTGAAATCAATTCTTTTAAGGCTCTTTGAAATGCCACAAACTCTTCAAAAGAAGAATTCAACAGGCTAGAAAATAAAACATAATTATTTTACTAACTTACAGGAAGTTGCATAAGAACATGTAATGAGGACAACATAAGAACATTATGAGGTAGAACAATATATATAAGCAACATAAGAACAATACGAAGATAGTAACATAAGAGCATTATGAAGACAACATAAGAGCATTATGATTATAACATAAAATTAGGATGACAAGAAATAAGTTTATTACTACAATAATGGGTAATCACTATAAAAGAAAAACATTTCGAATAAAATTAGGACCTTTGACATCTGACAGGATTCTTTTTTCGCAGGTCATTTACGTTTATCAGCATTCGTCTTCCTTTCCTCAATATTAAGTCTTTAGCAAGTTGACTATAAACTCCTTGGTCACTCTAAATTAAGAAAGGAAATTTGAAAAATTAATAACAAGTTTAACATTAAAAAAAATCAAAGGATAAAAAAGAAAACAAAGAAAAATTTAATATTTATAACAGAGTTGGCAAGTTTTTGACATATGACGGTTTTTACCGGTTTAAACCATGGTTTTTACCGTCATGTCAAAAACCCCTCTGTCAAAAACCCATAGTGTCAAAACCCACCCTCAAGCATCATTTTGTTTGGCATATTACATTACTGAAGAATGTCAAGTCATTCTTGACTTAGAGTTTGTTAGTTTTGAAAGCTTTGTTTAGCTTATTTCTAATATTTAAGAAATGCCACATTTTAAATTCTTCGTTTTAGTTCTTCAATTTATTAATAGTTCCAAGCTTTTTTGTTTGTCTGTTTATTTCTAACACTTAAGAAGTGCAAAATTTTGAATCCTTTGCAAATCAAGCTATAATGATAAAAGTAAGTATCACTATTTTCAATAAGTATATTACAATATTTCTTTATGAATGTACATCCTTCAATAAGAATACATGTATATAGTTGCAAAATCAATAGCAATCATTTACAACACTCATTTATAAAGGCAATTATGTGAAAATAATATATTGTCCGCTATATGCCATAAAT
>NC_092205.1:100530088-100570594 GCF_043381705.1 Parasteatoda tepidariorum
GATTTTTTACTCAAATACACTGTAAGAAAATTAATTTATGATTAAAAATACTTCATAAATGTTTAGTCAAAATTAAATTAACATTAAAACTATATTATAACAATATTTTACGAGCTTTAACTTACTAAAATAATTTTTCGTTATAATACATAGCTTTGAATGCATGGGCAACCATTTTGGAACAAATGCATGATTGAAATTTAAAGACTAGATGAAATAGAGAATTTAAAGAGTACTTCAGGGGTCTGTTTATGTTTTTCTGAAAGGCACCTATTTTGTGAAAATTTAGACATAATTTGTGAAAATAAAAAATTATATTAAAAAAGCAACACAAAAATATTGTAAAAATATGTATTTATCGCTTCCTACGAAACACAAAACTAAAATTTTAAGAAAAAGTATTTTGTGAAATTATTCTACAGTTTTTCCTAAAGTTGAATTTGTGAAGGTAGCTCTAAACGGTAGTAAATTTGGCTCGGACAGACCCCTGTACTTTAATTATTAAAGCAAAGTTTCAATTAGCAAACCACAATTTTAATTTAAAATTGTGATTTCTTTTTTTTCCTCTTGATTTTTAAAATGGCAAAATAAATGTAACAGATTGTGTTTATAAATGTAGTCATTCATCAAAAAATAAATAAATATTTAATCTATAAATTTTTATATTAAAATATTCATTTTTAATCCTATATCAAAATATATAAGTTAAGCTAAAAAATTTTATAAAAATCTATGCACTCATTGGAATTTATTTTCACAAAATTTCTTTAGAGAAAATCTGATAATGTCAAAGATACTGTTAACATATTATGAGAAAAAAATACTTATTGATAAGAGACAGCACAATTCTAATACTGGGTTATTTAATTTAATGACACAGACTACATTAAAAAAAAATTGTTTTTTTTTTCTTTCCAGGTTTTGCATTTCCTAAGGGATTGCGCAGTTTAGATTGTACTGTACTATCAATAAATATAAATAAATAAAAAAATTATTTAAATCAATTATTTTTTTCAAAAAAATCATTTCATTTAAATCAAGCTGATTTAAATCAACAAATTCTGCAGCATACCTATTATGAAGAGTTACAAAAGAAGAAATTAACAAGAAGAAAAAAGTAAAGTTCAACTTGCTATTAGGAAAAAAAGATTTAACAACGTTTAATTGATTCTAATGATAAAAAAATTCAAGAAATTTCTTTTTATTTTAAGAGGCAGAAGATGAAGCTTTAAAATGAAAATCTCTCTAAAAATGCAGCAGAGCTGTATGCAATTGCAAGAATTATATCCGCTAAATTTAGCTTAGTACACATGCATGAGGACCATCTAACACGTAAAATAACAACAGCTTGCACACAATATAAACATCGGTATAAAGAAATAAACTACGAAAATGTAGAATGGAATGTAGCAAAACAATGCCCTGTGTAATTCTTGACAACAATCGTCATGGGGAAAAAATCTAATTTTTAAAAAGCAAAAATTAAGCACTTCTTACACACATCTCCTGAAAAAAGCACTATTAAGGGCTTTTTAAAAAACAAAAATAAGCACCTTAAGATACTTTTGAGAAATGCTATGCATCATGTTATCTCTATCATTCAATTTTTTTTTTAATCTTCTAAAAAGAATACATAAGAATATGACACTCAATTCACGTTTATAAAATTTGAGTGAAAACTTTCAGTTCTTTTTTTTTTTTTAAATCACTATTCAAGAGTCATAAAAATTCAGAAATATAACAGGTAAATAAAATACTTCAATCACTTGAACAATTTGTGGATGGCTTTTTAGTTTAATAAATTAAATTTCAGAAATTTTACAACTATTAAGTTTATGAAGGATATTGGACAAAAATAAAGTGATTCTGTAGAAAAGTAGAACATCTGTATATTAATACTGAAAATATAACAATTGATTATTAATTTACCTTCCTTCAAGTGCAATAAAAAACTCTTCTATATCTTTGGCATAGGTTGGATCAGCAGCTGAAATCAATTCTTTTAAGGCTCTTTGAAATGCCACAAACTCTTCAAAGGAAGAATTCAACAGGCTAGAAAATAAAACATAATTATTTTACTAACTTACAGGTAGTTGCATAAGAACATGTAATGAGGACAACATAAGAACGTTATGAGGTAGAACAATATATATAAGCAACATAAGAACAATATGAAGATAGTAACATAAGAGCATTATGTAGTCAACATAAGAGCATTATAATCAGGGTTGGCAGGTTTTTGACATGTGACAGTTTTTGACAGTTTAAACCATGGTTTAAACCGTCACGTCAAAAACCTCACTGTCAAAAATGTCGAAAATGTCAAAAACCTATATTCATATGTGAAATTTAATTAATACATAAAATTTATATATTTTTTATAAAGGATAGTGTTTCTAAATATGTTCTAGAAAAAATAAATTTAAAATTTTGAAGAAACACTTATATTTTGAATAGTAACCAAAATCTTGTACTTTTGAAAGCTCACATCTTTTGTAATATTATGTATTCATTTTCATGTGTTATTGAAAATCTGCAGTGATATTATTAAGAAATTTATTTATAACCAAATTTAGTGTATAGTATAGATTATACTAAAAATTAGACATTTTTAAAGATAAACATTAGCAGTTTTGTACATTAGACATCTTTTAAAGAAAAATCTTTTTAATATTCTTTTAAATCTTCTTAATAATCTTTTTAACATAAGACAATACAAATTTAAGTGCTTTCTGTTAAATACACAGAGTAGTTAGTGTCGATTTACAGTATATTCAGCCTATTCATTTACTATGCTGAAAATTTAGTTTATCCAAATACTTGTGAATTTCATTTTGCTGAATACTATATACATAGTTTTGTTGAATATCTAAATATTCAGCTGTTGAATAATTACTTCTTGCTTTCAAGATATGCATTATTTGTATTCTTAATACAAGTGGGGGAAAAAAATTAAGAGGTAAAAATTGTTTTAAAATGATAAGTGTAATAATTATAAATAAATATAATAAACAATATGAATTATATTTATCATTATTCACAAATATAACTACTTTTAAATTCAAATTAACATACTGGATAATAAAGATATTCGGTATAACATTAAAAAAAATTTTTTTATACACTTGTATCTTGTATCAAGTTTGTATTTATACAACATAACTTGTAAGTTCCTTATAAATATTAGTTATATGTTCCTTATATGTCAAAAATGCATAGTAATAAACTTTTAATTTTCTTAAGTATCAAAAAAAAAAAAAAATTTTTTTTTAAATATAAATATTTAAACAATTTTTGTGCAAAATTTTTCTGCACATGCATTTGAATATAAATTTCTGAGATTTTAAATCTGTTATTTTACCTTAATTTTAATTAAAAAATATTTTAAAACCTGCTGATTACCTATAGTATAATTAAATTTCAATATAATGCATGGCAACTGTTGGTAGTTTTGAAGTTTATATATTTTCTTGGCAAACTTCAGTTTTTGACATTTTTGACGGGTTTTTGACGGTTTAAACCAGTATTATACCCTTGTCATGTCAAAAACCACTTTTTGACGTCAAAAACCCAACCCTGATTATAATAACATAAAATTAGGATGACAAGAAATAAGTTTATTACTATATAATGGGTAATCACTATTAAAGAAAAAAATTTCTAATAAAATTAGGACCTTTGACATCTGACAGGATTCTTTTTTCGCAGGTCATTTACATTTATCAGCATTCGTCTTCCTTTCCTCAATATTAAGTCCTTAGCAAGTTGACTATAAACACCTTGGTCACTCTAAATTAAGAGAGGAAATTTGAAAAATTAATAACAAGTTTAACATTAAAAAAAATCAAAGGATAAAAAAGAAAACAAAGAAAGAAAAATTTAATATTTATAAGTTCCAAATTATCATTTACTTCAATTACAGGGTGCACAGCCAAATCTTTAACAAAAATTAAGCACCTTTTAAGTAATTTTTCAGCACTAAAAAAATATTTTTAAGCACTATATACAATAACAAAATAATTTTCAAAGAATTTACATGATCATGATTAAATAACTAGTTTCTGACAAAGAACTCTTATTTTTGATTAGCCACCATAAAAATATAGAGAAATTATTAGGTTCTATTTCAAGGGGAGAAAATGAAGCCTAAAATTGAGAATATTGTGCAAAATGTAGCAGAACTGCACATGAGAGGGCAAAAATCTCACCGAACCCAACTCAGTATACAAACTTGCGGACCCGCAAGTATTTCATGAAACATGTAAAACAATTATAAGTACCTATAAGGGCTTTTAAGATACGAAAATAAGCACCGTTAAGCCCTTTTTAAAAACTCTACACACTATGAATTACCTCAACAAACATAATATCAAGACATTGAAAGTGTTATTTAGTAACACAAAATTTATAAATATTAAAAAATAGGTCTTAGTGCTCAGTTAAAAAGGTCAAAACAAAAATAAACGGGGGGAAATTTAAAAACTATCTAATCAAATGAGATACTTTTTTGATACATTTTTAAACTGAATCAGTAAGATCAAAACAAAACATATAATATTTTAACATTTAAAATAATTTTATGTATTAAGTATAGAAATTTTGACTTAGATGCTTTTAATGTGAGTAAAGATTAATTTGTCTTTAGAGATTTCCACTAGAGTAATCAATTCTACGAAACTGAAAAACTTAAAAAATTAGAATAGACAGATATGATAAAAAAATTTAAGTAAAATTGACTGCATTTAATAAACTTATGACAAGATAGCAGCAAAGAGTATTCTTTGAGTGTGAACTATTTAAAAGAAGTCTTAATTTATCAATAATAAAATTACGAGCAATTTTATTCTAAGAAACATAATACTAAATAAAAAAAAAAATAGGAATTTAGCATACATTTTACAATCAAGTTAATAGTTAAAATTAGCTATGGCAATGATATATACAAAAACTCAACTTGGAAAGAATTTATAAACAGTCTTTGACTTAATAAGCAAACAATACTAAAAATCTAATTATGAAGCAAAAAGTGAACTATAGGAATAAAAGGCATTAATACTGTACATCATCATCCAAAAAGTCAAGGTACTCCTTTTGAATATCTCTTAAGCGTTGATCAATATCAATATCAGCCATTTTTTAAAGAAAAATAATAAAACTTTAAGTAGGAATATTGAAAATTTAAAGAGCAATTAGTGTCAAACAAAAGGAACTGGACATAACAAAAACAGATATCGGGAGCTTCGACTTCGCGCCAAATCAGATAAAGTTGAGAAGTTGATGTTCCAGCTATTTAATTTACATTTGGTTTTTTAAGCGATTTTTTATTGCAACAAAAACAAGTAGTTTAAAACGTTATTTTGAGGAATTTACAAATCAAACGTTTAATCAGTTGTAGTTCAAAAAAGCGACAAAATCTTGCATTTTATACAACGCAGAAACAAATATAAAAGTTGAAAAAATTCAGTAAAGAGTTTCACAATCCATTTCTTAAAGCACCCTATATTAGTAAACAAACTCTTCGCCTGTGGCTGTGCTGTTGAACGAAGTTTTGCAACGAATTTATGAATTGCTTTTTATTCACTTTTTGTTAGCTTGAAGCAACTGCTATGTGCTCTGAATTATCTAAGCAAGAATATTTAAAACGTTATATCGAAGGAGATGACAAAGGAAAGAAACGTAAAAGAAAGCCGAAAACTTGCAAATCCATTTTACCTACGTAAAACTTTATTTTGATTCAGTAACAGTTTTTCAGAGTTCACAGTTTAATGATTTGTTTAAAGGGGGATATTTCCGTATCGGTGTCTGTTTGCACCAGTTACAATCGCTACGAGTTAGATCCTTCAAGTCTGTCCTTTTTGAGGATTTTATGTTTTCTGTGGGCCACAGCTCTTAACTCGCCAAAACTTTACGATTATATGATTAAGATGTACATTCGGGGGACTCTTGGTTTGGCGATAATTTTCGTTCAATTTGTTCAAATCCCGTTTCTGATCACTATATTTTAGATATCTTTTATTACAATGACGTAAACTTATGGTTAAGGCAAACTATGCTTACCGTTATTTGATAGGTTCTTGGTAAACTATTACTGATTATTTTGGTGTTTATTGTATACATATATTTTCCCTGGATATCAAATGATCCATGTCTGACATCTGCCTTCAAGGCCAAGAGCAATTTGAATTCTACGTAATTTACAATAAAAAAACATTATGATTTTCAATATATTCCGAATTGAGAAGATGTTCATATTAGTGATCTGCGGTTGAATAATCGCCAAGTCATGTAAATTTCTGGGTAGAGGCCTGCAAAAAACTAAAATCATGGTGCGTAGCGTTTGTAAAAAGTACTTAAAGGTGCTTTTTTGGGGATTTCGTTTTTAAAAGCTTTTAAAGGTGCTTTTTTCAGCTGGCGTTTTTAAAAAGTGCTTTTTTTCCGCATAATTTTTTTTCTTCCCTTCAGTGATATCTGGTGGATCCCATGCATTTCACGAAAAATGGGGAGTTTGCTACGTAATTATTCACGCGAATTTCATGTCGTACCCACGTTATGACTTGCATGCGCGCACTCATGAAACCGAAACCCGAGTGCTCCAATTCGGATAGAGAATATCGGATCCTTATGAAATGTTTTTCTTTTTAATTTATTTTAATTTTGTTCTTGTTTAATTTATTTTACTTCTAACACTTTTTTTGACGTAGGGGGTAAGGGTACTTTTGTTCTGAGTTCAGGGTCAAGTTGAATTCACTCGGTGATGTGGGAAAGTACTGATTGTTTTGATTTACGCCCGTTTCTTTCTTCTTTTTTTTTGACGCTAAAACTGTTTATAAAAAGTTTTTGCTTTTCAATAATATCATTGATTGAATATGAATTTTTTGAGTGCTTGAAAATTTTTGTAAAGTGCTTGAAAAGTTTTTAAAAAGTGCTTATTTTTGATTCAAAGATTTGNATTCATATTAGTGATCTGCGGCTGAATAATCGCCAAGTCATGTCAATTTCTGAGTAGAGACCTGCAAAATACTAATATATATATATATTCGGGGACCAATTTGTAGGGAATAATTCGTAGCGAGTCCAGGTCAAACCTCTGCATATTTTTTAAAACCAAGTTTAAAATCCATTAGGTGCCTTGGCAATTGTAATTAGTGTAACAGAACACAGTACGGAAATATCTCCTTCAAATTCATAGCAATATACTAATAAATTTCCTAAATTAATAAGTGTAATATTGTGAAGTGTTCGCAACTGTAGAGGTTTCAATTAGCTTAAAAGAAATTATTCTTAAAAAATATTAATTTTTTATTAATTATTTTCTATACATTTTTGATGAAGTTTATTTGTACTAATTTATGAATTTAAGTGGGTTTGAAGTTTTTTTTTTTTTTTGATGCCATGCACTTCTTTGTGGTATTTCAAATCCCACAATTTTAATGCAATATTATTAATGCATCATTAAAAGTTGAAAAAGTGGGAGAATACAATTAATATTAACCCTTTACTGGTTTGTAACTTTCTCATTCTTTTTGTCTCTCGAAAAAAGCTTTCAAAAATGAATTAACCAAAGAAACTTGTTTATTTAATGTTCCTAAATCCTTTTATTACTCACTGTATACTATGTCTTCAAGTTGAAGTTGTATATTCTCAACTAAATGTTGAATCTTATTTTGCTCTGTAATGATTTTGTTTTAATCTAAATCACATTGAACCCTTTAAATTTTTAAAGTATCAATTTCGATTTTCAATTTCGAATGATGATGAAAATCGGTTATTAGAAGGAGATATATGCCTCTATAAGTTTAAAGATTTTGATTCTGTTATGCTTATAATTACTTATAATTGATTATATGCATCATAATCAATTATAATCACTTATAATTGATTATTATGCTTATAACTGATTATTAGAAAAAGATATAAACCTCTATAAATTTAAAGATTTTGATTCCCTTATGCTTAATCTGCATTATCTTAGGTAAAGTTCTATTGTATTCAATATTTTATTTTGAGCTACTGTGGAAGTATATAATATTCCTAAATAGTTTCTTCTTATCAATTTTTAGAACGACATATTAATCTTCTAGATAGCAATCCATTTGAAATCTTATTTCAACTCTTATGCTTTTTATTATAAGCAAAACATTTTTTTCTTGCAATAATAGATAAAGAAATTGTGTACAGGAGAAAAACATAGCTCACAAGCTATAAGTTAGCTCATTTGTGAGAGAAATGGTTTAAAAGATCTGTATTTATATTATTTTTAAACGCGTTTTTAACTTTCCTAATTTATTGACTTTCTTCTTTTTTTTTATATATATTTTAGTGTGAAAATAGTTCATGAAGATGTTGATATAAGGTCTATTAAATTTGGAAGCAAGGAAGAAACAGATGAAGAAGAATGTCCAGTTATAGCAGAAGTAGTGGATGAAAGACCCATAGAAATAAAGTCTAAAGAAATTTATGAATCTTCAAGATGGAAAAGATTAGGTGAATAAAAGTTGCTCATGAAGGCTTGATGTATCTCATTAACTATTAAAATTTCTCTATTCCCTTCTATATTATATTTATGTATTTATCATAGTATTTAGATAATTAGTAATTTACATTTTTAGACTAAAAACTTTTCTTCCTAAGCTTTGAAATAATCTTTCTTTCACTGCCGTGTAGAACTGTCATCATCATAATTAGCCAGACAGCACAATGTGGGCCAATGCCTTCCTTTAGAGATTTGTCCATGATGACTTCCGATTTATCTTTCATATCCAATTCTTTTCATTAATTGAAAAAAATCAGACTCCAACACGTCTACCCATCTCAATCACGGCCTTCCCAGCTTTCTTGTTCCAGTGGGTCTAAAAAAGCAATATATTTTTTATTGTTATTGTCATCACTCATTCAAATCACGTGGGTCATCCAATTCATTATATTTATTTTTACATATTTCATTATTGGATTGTTTATAAACCTTGAAATGCAGTTGTAACTCCAACAAAAGCAGGAGTATAACATCAGTATTTCACTTAAAATCTAATGTTTGCATAATTAAATTTGAACAATCACCACATTTCTGCCCACCTCCACTAGAAAGTTCACCTTAAGTGAAGAAGAGAGAATTCGCAGAAATTCTAATCATGATGCAAAGAAAGAAAAAAACAGGTTTCTTCTGAATATATAGTAAATAATTTTTAGCAATTAAGATGATTTTCAAATAAAGGAATAAAAGCACTAATAACATTAAACTATGACATGGTTGCAGAAAACGATAATTTTAACATACAAATGAATTGAGAAGTTACAGGTTCAGTGATTTTGCTATTATGTGGTGCTTAGCATTTTTAAAAAGTGCTTAAGGTGCTTATTTTTGATTTTTTTTTGAAGCCCTTAAAGGTGTTTTTTTCATTCAGTGCTTTTAAAAAGTGCTTAATTTTCCCTTTTCGAAAATCAGATTTTTCTCTTTACCATGTTGATTTTCGCCACATATTATTCAAAAACGTGCTTTTCACATTGTTCTATTTAACGTTCTCACAATTCATTCAGCCACAATCTATTTCGGCCTCCTGTCGGCCTATAGCGTATGAAAGCGCAAATCATTTTACATGTTTGATGGAGTACTGTGGGTCTGCATGTGTGTATACTGAGCTGGGTTTGGTGAGAATCTTGCACTCTCATATGCAACTCTGCTGCATTTTGCAAGAAATTCTCAATTTCAGGCTTCATTTTTCACCCTCTGATATCGAACCGAAAAATCTCTTGATCTTTTTATGATGGCTAATATAATGAAGAAAAGTGTTCTTTGTTAGGAACTAGTTATTTTATGATGATCATATGAAGTCTTTGAAAATTATTTGCATTTTGTTAATGCATGTAGTGCTTAAAAATACTTAAAAGGTGCTTATTTTTTGTTGAAAGATTTGGATGTGCACCCTATATTAGTAAAATTAAATTTGATCACATTAAGAGTCTATTATATCTATTTTTTGGTTATATTTAGATAAAGTATGTTTGGATGAATATTTCTTTTTTTCTACACCTTTTACTTTTTTTTGCAGGAGAAGAAGAAACAGAAAGCAGTCTTGGCACCACCAACTCTCCCCATAAAAAAAGAAAGGAGTTTAAGCCCTCCTCAAAAAGTAAAAAGTCAGTGCCCAATTCTAGAGGCAGGCACGATTCTGATAGTGATCTCTCTCCTGCAAGACCTAAACCACAAAACTCTGCTCACACAAACTCCGATAGCGACCTCTCCCCTGTTAGACCCAACAGACACAAATCTCTTCAAGATAACTCTAGAAGGGATCTCTCCCCTGAAAGATCTAGGAAGAAACTAAAATCTTCACATGTAAAGTCAGATAGTGATTTATCTCCTGAAAGATTAAGCAAAAGAAAATCTTCCACTTTTAAAGATGATGATAGCGATTTGTCTCCTGAAAGAAAATTCAGAAGAAGAAAGTCTCCTTCATTTAAAGATGATGACGATAGTGATCTTTCTCCACCGAGAAAAAGTACTCTTTCTGCAAGTAGAGAAACGAAATCAAAAGGTTTGTCAATGTTTATTTTTGGAACATATTGGTCCCGATTTATTTTTTCAAAGTTATAACTGTTTTATTTTGCAATGTTAAAGGAAAATAACTATTTTCGTAGCTATTTTGAAAAAAAAAAATTTTTTTTATGTGTATGTAAAATTTTAACTTCTCTAAAAATCACAGTCACCAAGACTGAGTTGTATAATATCCAGTCAATGATCAGAAATAATGCTCTGCAAATAAAAAAACTACTGTAGTCATTAGTTTTTTTCATAGTTTGTTGTGTAATGTTCTATTTTTTAAAAACAGTTGCGTAGTGAGTAGTTTGATGCAAAGAAATAGTAGTTTCCTAGCAACTACTTTTAACATTAGTTTAGTAAAAAAACAGGGTGAAGTGCTACTTATTTTTCAAATTTGATTAGTGCAAATCTTAAGTAATGAGGATATCCTCAATGTATTTTACTTAAATTGTTTTTGTTTTTTTCCATTTAAATTAATTTAATCTTTAAACATGTAACAAAATCATACATATTATATAGTTTTCTAGCATTTATTGAAATTAATTCAAGATAAATATACTATTCATTTAAAAAATTGGAGATTAAAAAAATTATTTTTTATTCTGAAAATTTTTTTATGAATTTTTTACTTCAATGCTCAACTTTTTTAATTTTGAACATGAATGTAATTTTGAATATGAGTGATTGAATTTGTCTCTTAAAAGTAGTGACTACATTTCAAAAGTAGTTTGTAATCTCTACAATTAAAAAAATAACTATAGTTCTTGTTAACTGCATCAATATTGAAGTAGTTTAAAACTACAAAGAAATGTAGTTTTTCTGACCATTGCTAGCAGTACATGAAAGCATAGCTGCTTACTCTGCTAGATTTGACCAGTTTCTTGTAAATTAATGACAAAAATTTCTGGGTTTGTATATTTTAGAAAATATTCTAAAATTTATTATTGCTTGCTTAGGTTATTGTGGAGTTTATTTCCTGCTTAATTATTTGAGTATTATTTCTAAATAAAGAAGTCTGGGTATTTTTTCTATATAAATAAAGAATAGCTTCAATTATAGTCATCAGTTTGACTTATTTTCAGTTTTTTTAATTCAGAACTCTCTATTTTTAAATTAACTAAGTATGTTATTATTATGCATCTAAAATTAACATTCATATACTTTTTTCTTCTCGTAGATAAAGAGATCCGCCCCATGAAAACGCTTTCTGGTTTGAAGGCTGGCCTACAGAATGCAGTAACACTAAGAGAGGAAACAAAAGAGTTTAAAAAAAGAGAAAGATCTAGAATTGAAGAGGTGTATTTTCTGAACTATAATTTTTAAATTTTATTGAATGTGATGCATTTTAGGGTTAAGATTTTTTCTGGAAGACAAAAGTTGGAGAACTATACAAATTTGGAGAAACTAAAAATGACCAATATAATTGTTTAGTTGCATAGTTTAAATTAACTAAATAAAATTTATCATAGTACCAGAATGTTAAAAAAATAATTTACATTTATCTATTTATTTAGAAATTGTATTAATTTTATTCAGATTTTTAAGCTCTATATTAATATCTAAGAGTTGGTTTAACTTTACTTAGAGGTCTGAGTTAGATAGGGTTTGACGCCAGAATATTTTTAGAATGTATCTTAATCCAAATTGGCATGCTTCATAATAACTAAGAATCACTCACACACACTCAAAGTTATTTTAATTTAATTTCACATCCTTAATCTTTTATCATATTTATTGTTTATTATAATGACTTTTGATCTAAAACACAATTTTCATTATTTCATCTTAATTTTTTATTTTAGTCCGACTGAATGGTAAAATAGTTTTTTTAAAAAATCACACTTTTTTATGATAGAAGCATAAAACTTGGCACACATATACCAAACATATAAACTTTAATTTTGGATGGAAGGCAATTTCAGACTTGACCCTTAACAATAATGGTCCTCATTCAAAATGCGATCCCTGAACAGTTGTGATGCATTATTTTTAAATATTTTTTTTATTTATTTTACAATTTTGAATGATATCTATTAAAGATATGACTATTTTGGAAAAAAAAATTTTTAAAAAATTCATGTACGAAATTTATAGATATAATTCAAAATTGTTGCAAAAATGTTTCAGAGGTTTCCATTTTGAATATGCTATTATTGTTATGGGTTGAACCTGAGATGGCCTCCCATTCAGAATTAAAGTTTTATACATGGGGTATACGTGTACCAAGATTTATGATTCCATCATAAAAGTTGCAATTCTGTCATCTATCTGCAGTACTATTAAATTATTTTTGTCTAATTTCACTTTGAATGTTTATTATAATGGCTATTTATGTATATAAAACTTCATTTTCTTTTGTTAATCAGTTTACTAAAGCTTTATTGTATTTCTTAATTTATCTTGTTTCATATTTAGTTAACTACTCTTTTGAACCAATGACTAATTTTTCTTAATTTCTACAACTGTTGAAAATGCCCCTAAACAATAACAAAATCTTTAAGTGAATAACAAAAAATATTTTTCATAGAAAAACAATTACTATTCTACACTCTTGGATTTCTTATCAGTCTGAAACTAAAATGGATTCTGTAACACCTAGTGGTTCGACAACATTGATCCCCAGGATTTACTATGTTAAAAAAACAGAAGTTGATTTAGAAATGTTCCCTGTGGCAGAAGTTTTTCAAGCTATCTGTGACAAAACTCTCTAGCACTTATATCATTCTGCAAGATACTTTAAATAGTAGCAAACATATATGTTATTAATTTAAAATAACAAAAGTGCTGTGTTTACAAACAAAAAAAAAGAAAATCAACTATAAAATATTTTTTTGTTGAATATGTAATATTTTTTTATTCTAATATTGTGGGTGATATCCTTGTATTTTGTTAGAGAGGAATGCATTATTTCCTTCTTTGCATTTTGTAAATAATCATCACAATAAAAAAAAATCTTGAAATCCGTAGTAGTAATTGCCAAAAAAAAGAAGATAGAGAACAAAATCACGCTGATCGGATTCTACAAATGCGTGTTTCGTTTCGAGATTAGGTTGTTGTAATAAATAATATCGTGTACAAAATTTCGGATTTAAAAACTATGGAGAAATGGAAATTTATCAATAACTGCCAAGAATTCCATAGAATTATTGCCTTAAAAAGTAAATACTCAAATGCAGGATTCGAATTTTCCATATTGTTTGAAATATATCGGGATATTTAAAAAACAACGTATAAATCAATATCAATAACTGCCAAAAATACTGATTTAAATATTACCTGTAAATTTCTGTAGAAAAGAAAATTTTTTGCTTTTTAATAGAAAATTCTTTCTGCAAAAACTCAGTAACGTACTGCGACAATGTCGTCATGGCGCTGTGATTGTGTTTTAATGTTGAATGAACCAAAAGGCAAATGTTGAACCTAATCATACGTTATATATTTCAATACATGTTCATTTTCCGTAATCATGAATTGCAAGTGCATGATTTTGTTTTAATTAATATGCTAATATGCTAAATCATCGTTTTAATTAATATGCTAATTTATCAAAAAATTTGTTTTTAGTTGGATGATGAGTTATCTGGACGTAATGCCGGTACTGTAGTCAGAGATAAGCGTACAGGGCAAAAAAGGAATCTTGAAGATGAATCAAAGGTCGATGATGAAAAGAAAAAGGAATTGGCAGAGCAACAAAAGAAATATGACAAGTGGGGTAAAGGGTATGTATTAGTGACAACAATCTTCTAAGTCATTAATGTGTGTTTTTCTATAAATTTTAATGGAGATATCTTTATGAAATTAACAAATGTCTTTTAAAAATGAACATGTGAGTAATCTAAAAAAAATTTCCTCTAACTAAAAATTTGTACATGACAGAAAGCCTAGAAGATTATTGAAATAAAAATAGAATTGTTTTAATTAATATTAAACCTATTGCAATGAATAAATATTTTCCTGCTCAAAAAACTTATTTTTTTCTCATTTTATTTAACAAAGATGCCCTTCTTGGTTGAAATTTTCTGTGTAAATGCATATTGTATCTTTTGTTTTTATTTTTGCTTTATACCTCTTGTATACACTTTGACATGTGTTTCTTTTTTTTAAATTTGGAAAAATTGTCTTTTGTTTTTGTTAATTTAAATGAAAGATGCAGTAAAAGAAAAAAAGCTGCTAAAGTGCTCGCCATAACAAAGAGGACTAAACAAAAAGAAAGTTTCTTTAGTATTTTCTGAGAAAACATTACATCGAAATTTGCATTGGTTTTGTGAGTTCATAACAACTTGGCAGCTGATTACAGTTTATATTTTAAGTAAAGAAAAGTTTTATTTATCAGCTCAAATTATTAATTACTGAAATAACAGGTCGAACTGAAATGGCTGCTTTTGACTTTTTATTCTAATTGTGTACTAAAGTTTTGTTATTTTATTGTATAAGACTTTTCTATTTTTCATCATTTTTATATACTACAATACTTTATTATATGGTTACTTTCTTCTAAATGTGATAAATTTTTAATTTCATTTCATCTCATCTACTAAATATTATACAACAGTAATGAATATAAAACTAGAAAACACTTCAGAAAAGGAAATTAAAAAAAGTTAAAAGGAGAAAATAAATTATTAATTTAAAACAAAATATTTTGTAAAGGATATCTTTTTTTTTTCTTTTCTGTATTTATTTTGTTTTTAATTTAGAAAATTGCTATGATGTTTTTTTTTACAAATTATTTCTAAAAACTAATATTTTTTTATATGTTTTTCTTTGGTCTTTTCTGGTTTTCTATTTATATATATTATTAGAGTTCTGTGTATTAGCAGCTTCCGCACAGTATATTGTATTTCTATAAAACTTCTCTAAAATTTCTTCGAATGAAATTATAGAAAAATACCGTGATTTGTCCCTCACTATAAGTTGACCATTGATTTCTAAAGCAATGCGCTACAAGGAGTCAATTTCTCTCTGTATATATTTATATGTATCATCATAGTTGGCAGACAGCCCAATGTGGGCCAATACCTTCCTCAGAAGATTTCTCCGTAACAACTTCGGATTTATCTTTGATCTTCTATTCTTTTCATTAATTGCAAGAAAATAAGACTCCACTAAACCAAGAAAGTGGGGAACCACGGCCTTCTCTACTTTCTTTTTCCAGTGGATCTAAAAAGCATTATCTTTTTTATTGTATTGTCATATACTGTATAATATATATATATAGGGGCTGAACAAAATAAGGAAAACACTTCTGTACTAACAAATTTTTTGATCTTTCTCAAAAATTACTTTGAGAATCATTTTATAAATATAGAAGAGTTTAGGTTATGCAATTTCTCATACTTCTCAATTAAGTTTAGAAGTTTTAGGGAACGACAATAAATTACAAATAGAAAAAAATGTTTTTGAATACCCAATGCCAAAAAATGTAACTTTAAATTTGTAACTCATAACAAATATTTTGATTATTATGTTCAATAATTGCACTAAATTTCGTTAACCTAGCTTAAACATTTATAGAAATATGGACATTTGTATAAAAAACTAATTTTTTTACGACAACTTTAAAAATATTCAATACAACAAGTAAACAAATTTACTGGTGCTATTTAAACTTAATTTCAAAACTGTTCCTCAAAATTTGAGAAAAAATCGTGCAAGATAAGAATAATTAAAGTAGTACTTTTATACTGCCTGTTTCTTTTCTTTTGCGTGTTACTGTTTTCTTCCCTTATACAATCATATTTTAGTGTGTGAACATTTATTGTAATTAATTTTGTCTTATGATACAAATAATATTTAGAGAAAACTCCTTATCATTTTTAATTTCTTTTGAAAATTTCAAAAACTACTTAGAAAATTGCTTGAAATTTTTAAGATATTAAAATATGATTTTTTTTAAAATCAGTTTCCGAAGATGATTCTGTACAAAATTAAGAAAAAAATTTCAAATTTTTCTCAAGCATGCGCAGTATAAAAGAACTACTTTAATCACTCATATCCCTCACAGTTTTAAACAAATTATTCTCTAATTTTAAAGCAATAATTTTGTAACTAACTTTAATTTTTTTGAAAATTTCATTTAATTTTATTGAATATTTTTTAAGTTATAGCAAAAAATTGTATGACAAAAAAATTAGTTTTTTATTAAATAAACGTCCAAATTTCCATAAATATTTAAGCTAGACTTATGAAATTTTGTGCAATTATTACATATAATAACCAAAGTAATTACTACAGATTTATTGCTACCTTTTTTGTCATAGGTTGTTCAAGAACACTATATTTTGTTTGTAATTTATTGTTGGTCCCACAAGCCTCTAAAAGTTTTAAATTTCATTGATAATAATGAGAAATCACATGATCCAAACACTTCTGAAGTTATGAAATTATGCTTTAATTATTTCTTGAGAAATATTAAAGCTTGAATATATGAAGAAAAAAATTTATTAGTATAAAAGTGTTACCATTATTTTGTCTAACCCCTGTATGTGTATGTATATATNATTTGCATATTGTATTTTGCCCATTATTTTTTTAATTCATGTTTATGTAATGCAACAAAAAGTTTAATCTAAATACACAGGGTTTATTTGAGTCTGGGCAAATTTGAAAAATTATGAGTTTTAACTTTAATTTTCAGAAAGTTAAATTTAATTCTTCTCAGCAAAAATACACATATTTAATTGAAACTTGGTGGGAAAGTATAAAAACTTTAAACAATTGAAATTCAAGCTTTTTTTCTTCTTTCTTCACATTGACTTCAAAATTGTTGTCAAAGATACATGATTTTTTTGTAAACAATTTTAGTTAGTGTCGTTTTCTTAGTGTGAAAATGCCACTTCTGTTGGTGTCATGGAAAGCCGTTACGATGTGTAAAATTTAGCCTCTATAAAAATTATCCCAACTGATATAATTATGTGTAAAACCAGATTTATCAATTATGAATGATAAAAATATTTTAAGTAAATAAACAATTAGGTATTTTGTTTAAGTTTGCTTTAATTTTATATTATAAAAATTAGTCAACTTTAAAAGATGAGAAGAGGTTTTTTTTGTTTGAGATGCTAGTTTTTTCAAAAATAACTTTTTTCTTTTAATTTAACATTCAACTCTAAAAGTAAATCATTGATAGCATTGTCTTTAGTGCAATCTGACTGCAACATGAAGTTGTATCATCAAAAAGAGCTCTCTAAATAAGAGCCTCACTCAAATATTTAGAATACATTTTAATCTACTTATTTGTTTTGTTACATTTTTTGTTTTGATATTTTTTGGTGTTTCCTTATTTGAATTTTTCCACATTTGGTGCAGATGTTTGCCCGGTCAATGGAAGAGGTTTTAATGATCTCCCATAAAGGTTTTCTTCAACACAAAGTATGTGGAAAAAATTCTGTGCCTCCCAAAAGTGGTCATAAATAGAGGTGGTCGCTACATAGAGCTGGTCTTTTGTGTATTTACACTGTATATATATATAATCTTGGATTTACAAGATTATAGAAAAGACTGCCAGAATTACGAAATTGGGTTGTGCAAATTAATAAATGACTATTAACATAAATTTCATACTAAATTTCATTCCTTAATGAGCTTACACTACACAAAATTTTCGTTCACCCTGCACCATTAAATAAAATATTGCAAGCCCTAATTTTATATTATATAAAGACTTCTGTTTCATCCATATGAAGTTTTGTTATATTTTATTTTTGAAAACGCAATGTACAATTGTAAATGTGTGAGCAGAATTTATTTCTCTTTTTAGTTTGATTCAAGGAGAGAGTAAAAATCAGAAATTAGCAGAAGATTTGTATGAAACATCAAAACCACTCGCCAGGTATTGTGATGATGAAGATTTAGAAGAAAAACTTAAGTCTGAAATCCGTGATGATGATCCTATGGCCCAGTATATGCGAAAAAAGAAGCAAAAACATGCTGTAAATGGTAAAACAATTATAAAAATAATATATTGCTCTTTGTATATGATTAAAAAATTGTAGCATTATCTATAGAATGATACAAGATACTTAGAGCCTTATTGCTCTAAGTATCTTGTATTATTCTTAATAAAAAATTTTATGAAAAAAAGAAAGTATTAAATAAAAAAATTTGAATGTAATAAAAGAGAAATAAAAAAAATTTGAAAAGTAGAAAAATATATATTTATAAATTAATAAGGAAATTTAAAATCTTTTTGTTTGCCTTAGGGCAAATTTGAAAAATTCTGGGTTTTAAAGTTTAATTTAAAAGAAAATTCAGAGAATTAAATTTAATTTTACAAAAACTCTGCGGAAATAAACATATTTGATTTAAACTTGGGGGAAAAGTTTAAAAACCTTAAACAATTGAAATTCAAACATTTTTTTCTTTTTTTAAAAGAATTTTTCTTCTTCTTTAAATCAACTTTTTACTTACATTTACAAAAGATTTCGATGCACAATTAAAACAAGGAGAGAGGAAATAAGGAATAAATAAGAAACATTTCATAAAGTGGAAGCCTACTGGTTTTTCAACCACAATGCTAGTTTTTTCTTGCATACTTTTACTTTTTAGTAATTTTAAAATATTAAAAAGAGTCTTACGATGATTCTTAATACACGCACGCCTATTTCTCTTCACACCGAATTAGAGTATAGGGCCTCTATCATTACTCTTCTTATTATTTTATTTGTGGCTATATGATTTACTTTTTTTTATGCCATTGCTTTTGGTTCATTTGTAACTGTTACTTTTTATGTACCTGATTACTGTGCATTCTAAATAGCCCTGCTCTTATAATTGCTATATGTTTGAAATTTCTAACTTCGTCTAAAATCTTTTAAAAGAATATTTTTAGAAAAATTATATATTTTTTGTTTTGACTACTCAAAATTTAAAGCATAACAAATTATCTTAGTCATTAAATTTTATATCACTGTTTTTAATTGATTATTATTGCATTTTTAAGAATATCAGATTATTTACAACATTAGAAAGCTAGTTGTAATCATTTAATTGAAATCGTTGACATTGGAGTATAAGTTAAATTTACTTTTCATTTTATTTTTCAAATGTTTATTACTATACAATTAAGTTTATTTTTGTATATTAAATAAAATTTACATTTTTATTAAATATAAATTTTGCTACTTTTCTTTAACCTGGAATTTTATGTAAATTGATTTAGAAAATTTAGGGAAAAAATTTCATTTTAAGTATGAACTCTGTACACTATAAAAGTTAAACACTTAATATCTTAATCGCTTCCCTTACTAGTTTTTTTTTTTTTTTTTTTTTTTTTTTTTTTTTTTTTTTTTTTTTTTTTTTTTTTTTTNAAAACAAAACATAATACACAAGTTCTAAGTTGAAATTTTAATTTTTTTACGTGTAAAAAACATTTAATTTACCCTCAGTTTACTATCCCAAAATATCAGTCTTTGATAGAGTATTTAAAACATTAAAAAGCTAGTTTTAATCATTAAATTGAAATCACTGACATTGGGATACAAGTTAAATTTACATTTCATTTTATTTTTCAAATGTTTGTTATTATACATTTATGTTTATTTTTGTATATTAAATATAATTTACATTTTTATTAAATATAAATTTTGCTGCTTTTTTTATAACCTGGAATTTTATGTAAATTGATTTGGAAAACTCAGGGGAAAATTTTCATTTCAAGTATAAACTCTGTTCACTATAAAAGTTAAACACTTAATATCTTAAAGTGTGCATTTTTTTTTATTTCAGTATATCCTGTATACAGTGGACCACCCCCTCCTCCTAACCGGTTTGGTATTACTCCAGGATATCGATGGGATGGTGTGGATAGATCAAATGGATTTGAAAAAAGATATTTTGAACAAAAATCAAGTAAAAAAGCGACGGAAGAAGAAGCTTACTTGTGGAGTGTACAAGACATGTAAAGAGAAGCTTTTCTAATTGTAAATAAATTGTAAATATAAGATAATAAAATGTTTTTTTTTGTCAAAACAATTTGTAATATTCTCATTCTCTCTATTTTACACATATATTTTACTAGTCATATGCTATCTAAAAATAAATACCATGTTAGGATTTTATGTATAATATATTAAGAATTAGTATTTCTATAGTCTTAAAAGTCTATTTTTGATTAACCGTAAATAATATTCATCTAATAGTCTCTAGTGTTTGCTAGTTTTATGAAATTGGGTTATTTTTCAGTCATTTCAGGTTGTTTTAAAGTCTATTTTTTAATAAACGTAAATAACATTCATCCAATTTTTACAATTAGTTTTTAGAAGCCAGGTTATTTTTGAGTATCTTATTTGTTTGGGAAAAAATCAACATATTTTTTTTATTTTATTAATAAATACTAGGAACTAAAACAAAACGTAATACACAAGTTTCAAGTTGAAATTTCGAATTTTTTTTTTTTATTTGTAAAAACATTTAATTTACCATCAATTTACTATCCCGAGGAGTCTGGGCAACAGAAAAAAGTAACATGTAAGTCTTTGTATGATGGTTTCTAAAACAAAAGACAACAAAAAGTGATACTTTCCAAATGCCACTAAAATGATATGCCATTTTTTTAAAACTTTTTTTTCTTCATGCAAATTCAGCAATATTATTTGCTTCCAATATTATTCATATATTAACAATATATCATAAATATTATTAGCTTCCAATATATACATATTTCAGCAATATTATTCATTAATTTTTCTCGGCCAAGTAAAAACATGATAAAACAAAACATACTGACAAATTCTGCTACTCTCTAGTTTTCTCGGAATAATAAATAGCTGGAACATACCAGAGTCAACTTGGGATAATTTAGGGAAGCGGTTAAAGTCTATTTTTGATTAACCGTAAATAACATTCATCCAATAGTCTACCAGTGTTTGCTAGTTTCGCAAAACCAGGTTATTTTTCAGTGTCTTAAAAGTCTATTTTTGATTAACTGTAAATAACATTCATCCAATAGATTACTAATTTTTCCTAGTTTTGCAAAGTCAGGTTATTATCGTAAAATTTTAACCTCTTCAAAGATAGTTAAGTAAACTTAAAACATAAATTTCAAAATTTATTTTTTTTAAAAAATTGAAAAAATAATTTTGTTACCTATCTATAATTAAATTCTAAGAGCAGTTTCCTTAAGCTGTACTAATTTATAAGGGTGTAACAAGTATTTGGTTTAGCCATATATTAAAATGTTCACGCAAATCTTAAATACAAAATTATTACATGTGTTATTCTAGCGCAAGGTAATACTATGGATTTTGTTTTTATTTGCGTAAGTGCTTCGAGAAATTCTTAAATTAAGTGTTTAAGATTCAGATGAACAACATAAAAATTTAAATAAAATCCAAATGATATAATTAATATCATCTATTTCACAAGAAACAATATTGTCACATATGAGGTTAAGAAATACTGAAGAAATTGTAGTTTGGTTACGAATTTACCAAAATGCTCCTAACTATAGTTCCAGTAAACGATTGTCTAAGAATTAATTTAATGTATTGATGAAACAAAATATAGAGTATTTTTAACGTAATAACTTATATTTGTAAGCATTTTTTGTTGTTTCTGATGAATCTGTCTTAGACATCAATCTTTCAAGGGTGGCGAATGGCTTTTCTACAGTGATATATCCAATGAAGGCCAAAAAGAAACTAACTAGTGTGTATACCAAATACTTGAAAACCTGTAACATAAATTAGTCAATAAAAATACAATTTTCTTAAAGCAATTACAATTTAAATAAGAAATATTTGTCATTTTTCATTGCATTTTTTAAAGATAATGTTAAAACTTCATTTTGTTCCAAAAGTATAAAGACTGAAAAATTCGTCATGTTTCGAGTGTTCGAAAAAAGGTTCTCTCATTCAAGACTGACCAGAAATGAATGAAGAGAATTAAACAGAGTTGTAAACGGTTTGAAAATAAAATGGAAACTTGGCTATTAAGAAACATGCCGATCACTGGTCTAGTTGTTACTGCACGGGGCCAGTAGTTGTGGGTTCAAATCCCACCGTAGCCATGGATGTAACTTTTTCTCTCTCTCTTCTGTGTTCTACGTCCTTTCTTCTGTTTGATTTTATAACCGTCACGTAACAGCCGATTCATTTTTTGGGGTTTACGACTACTAATGTTTAACTCCGTAGCCTTGTCATTTTGAACCCAATCCAGAAGACAAGAGAACTCCTGGATCAAGTAGTGGCAGAAATTTGCCTTCGTGGAGGACTTTTTCGATGGAACTAACTCGTTTTTGCGTTACACGGAGAGGAAAACCTCCCACGGTTAGGCCGACGGGGAGGGGACTCGAACCCATAATCTGTCTACCACTGACGATATTTTACGTCAGCACTGTGGTTGGCGCAAGCCGGATGAGGAATTCGTATCGACCAGGTATCGCTAATTTATCAAAATTCAAAGGATTAAATGGGCAGGCCACATTATAAGAATGGAGGATAGCAGGACAACCAAAAAAGTTTTCTGTGCCAGGCCAACAGGTACAAGAAAAAGAGGACGACCAAACCTAAGATTTTTAGACTGCCTTGAAAAGGACCTTCAAATTTTAAAGATAACTAACTGGAGAACCTTGGCTAAGGGAAGAATGTCTTGGCATAGGCTTGATGAGAAGGCCAATGCCCATCCTGGGCTGTCGTGCCAATGAGAAGAAGAAGAAGAAGGTATCGCTGGGATTCGAACCTTTTTCAACTCATTGGAAGGCTCTCTTTTGAGTGATTATGTGAATGTAACCCACCCAATAAAGGGGTTTGTGGTTGCATGAAGTGAGCGACCGCTACTCCACCGCTGTGACTTACCCATAGTATCCACTGGGTCATATATATATATATATATAGAGAGAGAGAGAGAGAGAGAGAGAGAGAGAGAGAGACCGAGAGGGANTCTGTTTAGCGAACTTTTCTTTGAGATCCGATTTCCCAAAATATTTCAGAACATTTCAAACTTCTTAACGCATTTTATGGGGGAAGCGACCTTGAAATAATTTTTGAAGCCGCTTAACTTTTAGAGAAGCAATAAAATCCCTTTCTCTTTTTGTTTGCATTTCAAACGAAAAACTCAGACAAAATGAACGGATTTTATTAGTAGCAATTAAACTCAAAAACGCATGTGGTAATCAATGTTTAAAATTTCTCTTATAATAATAACTGCAGCTATAATTTACATTATACATTAAGTTAACTTTTTTTAGTTGAAAATGTATGCAGCATGTATTAGATAATGTTTTGCTCCATTCCAGCTTTCCATGCAGATTTCTTTTATGGTTAAGATTTGTAAAATAAACAGTAGATACTAGTTTACAAGATAAAGGTGTATCAATTGCTATTTTAATTATATATAGCGTTANCTTAACGCATTTGAAATAATTTGAAATAATAAATGAACTTCTTAACGACCTTGAAATAATTTTTGAAGCCGCTTAACTTTTAGAGAAGCAATAAAATCCCTTTCTCTTTTTGTTTGCATTTCAAACGAAAAACTCAGACAAAATAAACGGATTTTATCAGTAGCAATTAAACTTAAAAACGCATGCGGTAATTAATGTTTAAAATTTCTTTTATAATAACTGCAGCTATCATTAAATTTATACATTAATTTAGCTTTTTTTAGTTGAAAATGTATGCAGCATGTATTAGATAATGTTTTGCTCTATTTCCAGCTTTCCATGCAGATTTCTTTTATGGTTAAGATTTGTAAAATAAACAGTAGATACTAGTTTACAAGATAAAGGTGTATCAATTGCTATTTTAATTATATCTAGCGTTAATGAATTTAAAACCTGTTTTGTGTTTTTTAAGTACTTCAAATGGTGATTTCTATTTTACGAATTTTTCACATAACGAACTTATTGTCAGGATTTAGCGACTTCGTTAAATAAAGTTCCCACTGCACGTATATATATATATATATTAATAAGCACTTACTAATTCCGTTTGTCCATAATACACCCGTTCCCTCAGTGAGGCATTTCTGTAAATCATAACTAGTGGATGAATCAGATATGCTAAGAAACTCAAATGACCCAAAGGAATGAATGCTTTCCATGATAAGAATCTGTTTATTATGCCTGAAAAATAAGATCGTACAAAAACTTCTAAAATGTATTATTTTATTTTTTTTAAATTCCTGAGTTAAAACAAATCACAGGCTATTTAATTGATTAGTCAGTTCCATCGACTTCTTAAGTAAAAAATCTATTTAAGGTTTACTTAAATTTGTCAATTAGTCATATATTATACTGTATCTTACCTGGTGTACAATTTAAAATGTCAATTAAAGGAAAATGACAGATATACTTCACTATAAAACAAGTATCAAAATTAATTATGAGTTTCTTCAACAAATAGCACTGCCATCGAAAAATGTTTTGAGCGACTTAAGCCATCCACTCTGAGAAATTTGCTTGGGTAATTACAAACATTGTTCTCAAAATTTACCATATTGTTGCTGCTAATGGTGGCAATTTGATAGTTTTTTTCTCATCTACCAATGTAATCTGTTAGCAAATTTAGTGTGTATAAATTCTTTGGTTTAGCAACACCGGGAAAAAGGGGAATTTTTCTATCATCTACAGCTTTTTTTTTTTTTAACCCATTGGCAAAATGGGTGTTGTTTTGGGTTTGATGGCGTTCGCACCTTATTTAGACGTCATCAAACTTTTCAACTGTGTTCAAGAGGAATAGTAAGCAGTGCGCATGCGTCGCTATGGCGACAGCTGCTGTTTGATAACTTTTTTAGAATTCTTTTTTTTCACTTTTATTTTGTTATGCATTTAGTTGGTAAGTTTATTTTTGAGTTATGGGACCAGAGAGAGTTCCCATAAATACTTCTTGAGTTCTTGATAAAAGAGAATTTCATCATTCGAACGATATTTTTGTTTTTATTGTTTTAATTAAGAATCAGAAATTCTAACGTACAGTTCAAACTAGATCGTTTTCAATACCAATTCAGATGAATATCACAAATAAAGAAGGTTAAAAGTTAAAAAAAAATTACACATCAACCATTTTGCCAATGAGTAACCTGTGATTGCCTTTCCGCGATCACAATTTCTTTTATTTATTTGATTTGATTTTTTTTTAAATTTTATTGTTAAATTTATTTATTTATTTAATTATCAAACATTTTTCGGTCACCTGGTAAATATTTTTCTTTTTTTTTAAAGGAGCACAGGGAAGTAGTAACAAATCTTCTAAATATTTTTTTTTTATCTTTAGCAATAAATGGACAATCCATATACCAGATACACTGTTCTTGGTGCATCAATTCATAAAACAAGGGTTTTTTCTATGATTCTTTACGAGAAAAACCTTTTTTTTAAGACCATAAGTTACTCTATCTCCCATTTGCATTAGATAGAGACTTGCACAAAGGAATATTTTACATTATACGAGTATAACTCGTTCACCATGAGTTGGCACTTGCCTTTATCACGTGGTATCCGACGATACTATTTCGCTATTTTTGGGAAAAGGATGTAAACGATCTTGAACAATTTTGCTCTTTGGCGATCGCATGACAAAAATATTTATTTTTCAATCTTTATGCGCATTTTTTAAATATTTCATAAATCATATGATATTTCCCTCTTCTGAGTGAATAGTTTGTCCTTTTTGAGATATTTTGAGGCAATATATTTAACTAGCTAGAGTAAAGAAAGGTATAATAGCACATGATAAAGCGAAGTAAGTGACTGAAAAAGAATTCACTGTTAGTGTTTGGCGAGCACTAAGAGTTGCGTCAATTTCAAGAGCGGAGACGTTGTTCCTCTTACTCGCTGGAATGAGGAGGCGGACTTCGTACAAGGTGGTGGAGCCAAGTACCAACTCCAGACGAACGAACTATATATGGTTAAAGCTGTAAAATAATTAGCCAGAAATTGATTGTATGTACCAAAAAGCAAATGTTTTATTTTTGACTTTTTGCCAAAAAGTTTTATCACTTCCAATAACTTTCTTCTCGACACAAACTGGATCTGATTAAATACAGCTTACTAATGAAACCTTGTCTGAATGAACTCAATTCAGAAAAATAGGAACTCTATTAAGGATATTTTATATTAGCACTACTGCTCTTTGCAGTTCCTACTAATTAACATAAAACATAGCTTGTATATGTTCAGTTTTTAACAGTTATTACTACGATTATTTAGATAAGATTATTATTATGTATTTAGATAAGATTATAATATATTTAGATAGATTATTTATTTAGATAGCTGTTGAAAGTAATCTTAATTTTTTTCCATTCAAAAATAAACGTATTTAGAAAAGAATAATTAGATTTTGTTTTATAGCTGTAAATTAAAAAGTTTCAGTCAATTTAATGATTAAGCCATGCTTTTTACATTATATAAGCTGTCCCTTAGCTTTTCTTCCTAACATGTATTTTAAAAATTTCCGGATATACCATAAGATAACTACCTAGAAACACACGTGTCAATTTCGGCACAAAATCAAAGTGGCTTTATTTGCATAAAACGCACTGCATTACTGCATAAGTTTTTACCTCCATTTCCAGCTATGCACGAGTAAGCTACCCAGCCAACGGCAGACGCCCAGCCAACACGGTGAAATCCTATGTAAAATGATCGGACAAAAAGGGATTCTGATGGCCCATACAGTCCATAAATAGAAGACAATGAACGAACAACTGCTAAAATCCATCCAAGTATTTGATAGTGCTGTAAGGAAGAACAGTACAAGTTTTAAAATACTTTGTAGCCGATAAATGGTATTCTCTCAAACTTATCTTTGCTAATAAAATGTAGAATTTTTTTTGCCCATTGGCAGAATGGGTCTTGGTTTTGATTTAATGGCGTCTACACACTTTTCAACTGTGCTCAACAGTAATAGTAAACAGTGCGCATGCGTTACCATGGCGACTGCTGCTATTTTTCTTTTCATCAGCAGGCATTTTTAATGTATTTACATAATGATATTATAAAGTATTTTTATATTCTTTTTACTATTAACGTATAATGACTGACTTGACGGTGATTTTAATGTAAATATGAATAATGAAGAAGGGAAAGTATTTTGTGACGTCTTGAAATACGTACATAGGCAGGATATGAAAATCAATTCGTACGACAAACATCCATGGAGACAGTTTATGCAACCCATGATTTGAAATGTTTAACGGAGTCAATCCAGAAAGAAAAAGCATTTGAACAATGGGTAACCAGTAATCGTAATAAGGAGATCACAACTTTTTTGTTGATTTTGTTTTTTATTACATACCCAAATATTTTTAAACTCAATATAAATAAATTACTTTTTTGTCCTATTAATGAGTGGTTTCTTAATTTTAAACAATAATATAATTTCTATCTTAACATTGCATGATTTTCTTAAAACACACCTGCCTAATACTGATGTTACTTCAATATTTCTAGAAGCTTAATCTATGCAATTGAAACCTCTGGCATTATTTGTACCATCATTAACCAAACATTTTGACAAATTATTGACTGTCATATACAAATGACGAATTTTCGTTGTTTGCCCACTGGCAATTGATGTTGAAATTACGAATTTTTTCTCATACAAACGGATGTGTGTAAACATATATTTTACAAATAGATTAAATGCAATTGAAGTAAGAATAACTTACAGTTTCCAATTTCTTGTCCTTGTATTTTAAAACAAGATGAGCTGTGAGCATTCCGATGAAGTAAGTTGCGATGTGGTTGAATGGTTTTATATACAATTTTTTGAGATAATCATCAGCAAATCTGGTGAAGGAAAAAAAAATACAGGTGATACTTATACAGCAATAGTCAATGTTAATAGTCAATGTGACTGAAACCGGTTTACGTTCGTGTATCAATGGGTTAACACTGTAATGTAATACGTTAAAAATAAATAGGAAGAATATAAAAAATCTCCCGAATAAAAACCCATTACATGTATGTTTAAATATAAAAGTATTGCCTATAAACTCGTGCAAAACATGTCATTATTGAAACACTACAGTGCGTCAAATAATTTGATATAATTATTTAAATATACTAATATAATACATTCTACACTTCTATTCTACATTTATAAAATATATCATCCAATTTATCCTATCGTCGAATTTATATTATATATCGTCTAATTTAAACCATTGATACACGGACGTAAACAAGTGCAAACGGTTATAAACATAAAACAATAAAGCTGTTAAAACAATAAATCTGTATAGTACCACCTGGTAATTAAGATTTTACATAGAATTTCATTGGGCGTGTAATAATTTGGCCAGGAACTGTAAGATCACATGAAATAAAAAGTTACTGAACTGGTTCATGGACGAATTTGATTGTTCTTTGAAGCCGATAGAAGTCGGTTTTTTAGTGAATTATAGGCTATTTTTATATTAGTTGTGAGCTTTTAACAGTTATTCATCACTATTTGGCAGTACAAACCGAGTTTTGCCTCTCTTTTCAGTGCTCTCCTAGTGCTGATTATGAAAATGGCGCATAATGATAAAATGGGTTTATTATTTTTCGATAATTTTAGGAAAATGAATGTGTTCTAATTATTAAATATTTACAAGGCCGGGATATCCTAGTGGGCACGGAACTGGGCCCATGTCTAAGAGGTCGTGGGTTCGATCCTCGCCGGCCGAAAACTCCCCGTTAAGTAAATAGTCACTGGTGCACGTTAAATCTGTAGAGTCACAAAGTCCTCCATGTAACCATAATAAACCCTATCTCTGGGTGTACTTATCCAGGAGTTTGCCTGTCTTCTGGATGGGTTCAATGTTACTAGGCCACGGAGTTGAACATTAGGAATAGAAAACCAAAAATTGGGTGGACGGTTCAACGACGGTTAAATAAATATTTACAAAGCTACTTCAATGATGCATGCATTAGGCTCTTAAAAATTTGCAAAGAAAAATAATGAGAAATCTGCTGCGGGAAATATCTTGCCAAATAAGTAATTTTTTTTGAAAAATTTAATAATTTTGTTAATTTTTAAGAATTGTGTCCATTCTAAAGCGTAGGTGATTCTTCACGGCAAGATTATGTATAACGTTGTTGAAAGTTTAAAACCCATGATTATTTCCTTTTGAAAAAAGAGGTACGATAATAAAATGAAACATACTCCATATCTTTCACGTATCCTAGTGCAGGCATAGGGAAATTGTGCCAGGCAGCAATAAAAGAAGTCAATATGCAACTGCCAACAGGTATGATAAGTCCTACAAATGTTCCCATAACTTTCCACCTATAATTAAAGCATTGAATAAAGAAATAACAAGATAGAAGAAAAACTAGATTTCAAACAATATTATGCCTATTGTTTTTACCTATTCCTTGAGAATCGGGTTTAAAATGGAATAAATAACACTTTAAAGTTGTTCTAAAATGCGATCTTTGACATATGCAGGGTAACATACAAAAGAGATGTATACAAGGTAACGTACAATGGTGACGTTTACATAGTAACGTACTTCGTCATACTCAGGAATCGAATAAGGTAAACAATGATCTATTGTTTCTATGTGTTATTATTTTAAATTTTTTTTTTATTATTCGTTTGTGGTATGCAGCGTAGCAACAGTCTAGGGGTGCACAACCTTTTTGAGTCAAGGGCCCCTTGTACAGCAGGTTGACTCATGAAGGGCCGCACATGTATTTAGATAGGTTGACAGTAAATGTAGTAACATCTATTTAAACATTAGGGTTCTAATTTTTTTCATCAATAAACTTAGTAGTTAATTTTCAGAAAATTAAAGGCGTTCAATTATCAGAATTCATTCAAAAATGAAAGAAACTAATATTTTTTAAAAAATTTCCACTTATATCAAAAATAGATTTATCAAAATAAATAAATAAACATTGGTGAAAAGAAACTTTTTTTTTATCATATCACGCAAAATAAAAATTCATTTTAAAAATAAGTTCTAATTAAAGAAAACTGCGATGAAAGTAGAAAAAAATTTAGTACACCCAGGTATTAAGTAATATAAATTTAAATCAAATATTTTGATGGAAGAAAATTTATAAGGTTTAAACAAAAGTCTAAAATAAAAACGAAATTGATAAGTTTAAAATAAAATTCATTGTATTTTAGTATGGTTTTTTTATTGATTGTTAGATTCTTTTTGTTAAGTGAACGTTTTCCTTTTTTCACCGTAAAAGAGCACTTGTGCAACAAAAAAATTGAAATCAAAATTACAAATAACGAGCAGTTTAAAAATTCACGTTTTGCACCACTTTGTAAATTTCTCAGGTTGCAATAACATTGCATTTAAATTAATGATGTAACAAGTACTTTTTGCCAAAAATTCAGTTGGTGAAATAATCGGCTAAATATTCAGCAAAGTGGTTTTTTTTTTGTATAAACATGATAAAGAATAATATAAAATCATATTTTTAATTATATTATAGTATTGTTTTTATTATACGAAATAGTTTTTACAAAAAATTGTTAAATTTTAAAATTTATGTTTTTTGCACATGGCTTGGAATTTTACCTTCTAGAAGACAAGTGGTAAAACGAAATTTGAAGAATTGAGACTAGATTACTTTACACTGAACCACTAGTTTTTGCACGTCTGCTTTTTTTTTTTTTTTAATTTATATTCATACAAGTCAATTTCATCATTTTTTCAAAACTTTTAGCTCAAAAAATTGAGAAGGATTTTTTTTCTTCATTTTTGCTGTTTTATTATAACGTAGCATTTTTACTTAGCGCTTCATATAACGTAGCATCATGAGCAGAACGCCTCATACTATTAATTTATTGTCACTTTTTCCCTGTACTGAAATATAGATGACCGGTAACACAGAAAACTGTGATTTTCAGTGTTAAAGTTTTGTTTTAGGAATAAAGGACAATTTGTTTTTTTTTTTTTTTTTTGCTTTTCTTTTCAATTGACGTTTCTTTTTTCTTCTAGGCATTTTTATTATGACACAGCATTTGTTTAATGAATGTTACTAATAAACTTTTTTTCATGGCAATACTTTCTCTTCTGAAAAAATGGCAATGGGAAAAATTTAAATTTAAATTTTCAACATAAGATTTTCATTTAAAAAATTAAAAACGTTTTCTCTTTTTATATCTATCTAGCTTTTTTTTCCTTTAAAAAATATTCTCTTTTTATTGACATTTTTATTACAAAGCAGCAATTTTAAGAGCATTTCTGTTAGACTTAATTATTTTTTCTTTACTTTTTCTGGTAATGGGAAATCTGGGAAGGTCGATTTTATCTCGAATCGATTTTATTTTATTAAGAATCGATTTTATTTTCTTCCGAAAATTAAAATCGATTTTTATTTTCTCTGTTTTTTACATATTAGTTTTTACGATAGCGCGGCATTTTCAAAAGCGTTTCTAATAGGCCTTATTTTTTAGCATTGTTTTATGATTACGTTTTTCCAGAAGTTATTATTCGTAATACTGAAACTTTGGTTCCAGTGTTGCTATTTGGCCCCGAAAATTCGGTATTCAACCGAATCACAATTCATTATCACGTTCGACCAAATCACATTTGTTGCCGAAAAAACGAAGAAAAAATAACGGGGATTTCCGATAAAACCGTATCGAAATACTGCATATATAATTTTTTTTAAAAATTTGTGTTTTGTGCCAAAAGATTTTAAAAAAAACAGTAGTGCTTTAAAACAAACAACTATCGATATTTTTTCCTTTACAAAAAAAATAAAAAATCAGATTCAAGATCAAAAAATCAGAAAAATAAAAAATGAAATTAAATGTAAAAATAAAATATTTCTATTAGTTAACATAAATTTCTTACCTATAACAAATCAGTAAAACGACGACTCCTATGAGATGAAACTGCATTAATGCTGCCAAGTACCAAGTATGGAATACACACTAGGAAAGCACAATCAATTAAATTTTCCCAGAAGAAAATTTGCATTGGATTTATTTATTTATTTTTCATTTCATACTATATAAGCCAAAGTTTCTGACTATCAGCTATACTTAACCAAAATACCTTTCAAAAAAATGTATTAAGAAAATCACAAATTTATTAAATAAAAACATTTTTAATTCCTTCTAATTAAAAATACACCTCACTCTACGAATGAAAGAAATTATTTTAATATTTTAAAAATTTGCTCACAAATAAAATTAAGCGCTTTATTATTTAAAATGATTTCAGAAGTATCCATATGTTTACAAAGACAGAAAAAATAAAATTTTATAAAAAAAATGCTCTGGTTTAATAAATTTTGCATTTTAAATTGTTAATATCGAAATCATTTTGTGTAACAAGTGTTATGGATCTTATTTGTGACAGTAGTTACAGTAGTTATATAGAAAGTAGTTGTGTAGTGTTATTGATCTTATTTGTGTAAAAATGTACTAAAAATAAAGTTATTTAAAACACATTGTTCTGAAAGGGACATTTTGAATGACATGTTAACAAAATTTTGCATTCACTTTCAAATATTTTTTATGAAATTTTGCAGATTAAGAAAATTGGAAACATGATTGATAGAGTTCACACAAAAATGAATAGATTTCTTCATTTTTTTGTAATTTTGAAATTTCTACGCAAAATAGATACACCGATTTTTAAAACCTCCTATTGCGTGGAATGTAGCCATAAGCATTTTTTCTTGTTTGCTTCTTCTATCTCAGTTTCTCATCACTAAATTTTTTGTACGCGAGACGATGAAAGAGTAATAAAAAATAAAAGCTAACACATTTTTTGCGACTACATATTGTTTCTTAATCATTTTTGTATTTCTTTTTCATGGGTCGTTTATTTAAATAATGTGTCATAAAAGGGAACAATTAGGAAAAATGAGTCAAAATGGCTTGTGGTGCGGATATAGTGAACCGGAATTTCGGTCTATTAAAGGTTCATTATAGCGGGGTTTGACTGTAATTGAAAAACTATTTGAAAGTTCCAATGCCCACTTAAAATAATAAAACTTACTGTACTCTTAGATTCCCACAAGTTGTTTACGTACAAAATATTTGTCCACCAAAATGTTTCGCATGCGTGAACTTCTGTATTTAAAATGGAATACCATAGAGGTCCAGCGTCTATAAGGGGCAAAGCAAAGACCATCAATATTATCAGTCCAAGAGCTGGAGTCAATCTAAAATCGAAAAGAGAATTAAGTATTTATGTAGTTCACATTTATGGTGAATTCTTAAAAACTCACTCTTCAAAAAATTTGAAAAATTATTCAAAAAATTTATAGTTTGAAAGAAAAAAGGGTGCTTCAACAAATATTTAAAAAAAAAGTTATAATAACAATAAATAATTTTAGGTAAATTGCTATTATTAAATTCGTTTCATTTTAAAACACTCTCTTTTTCAGCATTTTTTTTATCTCTCTATGAACATTATCTCTTTTTAATTCAAATAATATCTCTTTTTAATTCAAATAATTCAAATAATATATCTTTTTAATTCAAATAATTCAAATAATATATCTTTTTTAATTTAAATAAATAAAAATTTGGAAATTAGAAATACTTTTTATTTGAAAAACTATAAAAAAACATTTGTTTGAAAAAACTTTAAATTAACTGTTCAATTAAGTGGTTTTAATTAACTTATATTTTTTTAATAAAAAAGAACCTATAAATAACATTCATTGTATGATGGTTTTTCACAGACCAAAACTCTCATTCACTCTTCCAGAAATTTAAGGTAAAAAACAGTTCATTACATTGGAAAAAAAACTAAGAAGTCTACAAAATAAGTATTTATGCATCATAAAAAGTCTACAAAGACTCTAACAATAGTATTCATAATTGTTTTCATGCCTTATTAATAAGTATAATTATTATTAATCAGTGCAAGATTTTAATTTTTATATTATTCGAGTTGAAATTGGTAGCTTTTTTTAATTTTACTGCTATGTGATATTGTATTCAATACAATTTATTGATTTTAGAATCAATTATCCTGCCAAACTAAAATGTAATATATTGTTTTATTAATGGAAATTTGTTCTTAAGGAGCAACTTTTTAAAATTCTTTTTAGCTTTTAAAATTTTACTGTGGTCAGAATTATATGTACATATATACATGTCTAACATAAAATTCTTAAACTAAACTTTTTATGTTATTTCTTTTTCTAGATCTTGTTCTTAATTATTCAAAATTAGATATTTTCTCACACTTTATTATTTACATCTGCCGTCTTGGTTTTATGTTTAAAACTTAAGTATGTATGAATTAACATTTCATAGTGCACTACTTTGCAATTGCGCAATAGGGAATTTAAAAAAAAAATCCGATTTTTATCCCGATCGTCTCTTAATCATTTCTGAAGTGTTGTCAATTGAATGACCGAGTAAAGGAACCGAACTTCAGCCTCGAGAGTAATGCCATTGGCTAAGTTAGAGTTAAAATCAATGCATTTTTTAACTGGAAATTTAAAATCATTTCTTTTGTCAAAAAGTTTAAATGTAATATTTTTATCTGCATTAATATTAAGTTTCAAATCTAAAAAAATGCTGAAGAACTACTATTATTTGTTTTATTAAGAATTAATTCATTTGGATAAATATGTTTTGCCAGAATATCGAAATCATTAAAATTAATAACTAATAGATCATCAATGAATCTGAGAAAGAGAGAATCAATTGGAAGATTAACATGTGATTTTACAAATCTATATTCTTGTAGAAAAAGAAAAATATTGCAGATGTTAGTACTAAAATTATTTCCCATGGGAATACCATTAATTTGTTGAAAAAGGTGGTCATTGAAAAGAATATAATTGTTGTTAAGGTTAATATGTACTAGAAAGTTCCAGTTATCTTCATTAATAATATCACTGAGATTAAACATGCTATGAATTTGAAGAAGGTCATCATGAATTTTATTAGTTGGAAGGGAAGTATAGAGGTTTTCGAAATCAAAACAGTGAATTGAATCTACATTTTTTAAAGTTTTTAGTGTATTTAAAACCTGAATGCTATTTTTAATATTCCAATTTAAATAGTTATTATTTTTAGTAAGTTTATTAATTTTGTTATAAACTTTTTTAAGAATGTTCTCAAAGTAAATACCGATTTTTTTCATGTTNAGATTAATGTCAAAAGAGAAGAATACTGACCTCAAATATTTACGTACAAGAAACATAATCAAATTCAAATTCCCATCATTCTTTTCCAATTTTCTCCATATAGTATAAACAAGTAAAAAACCACTGAAATAAATTTTGTAATATAAGCTGTATGTTACAACGTTTAAACAGCAAAAATGTAATTAAGATTTACATACATGCTGTATCAAAACAAGTAAAAAGAGAAAGAAATTAATTACATATTGTAAGTTACATCATACAACGTTTGAAAGGTAAAAATATGATTAAAATTTATATACAGGTTATATCAAACCAAATAAAATGCAATCGAAATTAGTTGCATATTATAAGTTGTGTGGTACAATGCTTAAAAAGTGAAAATGCTATGAGATTTATATCAAAACAAGTAAAAAGCCATCGGAATTAGTTGCATATTATAAGTTGTATGGTACAATGTTTAAAAAGTAAAAATGTAATGAGATTTATATACACGGCGTATCAAAACAAGTAAAAAGCCATCGGAATTAAATGCATATAAGTTGTATGGTATAATATTTAAAAAGTAAAAATATGACTAATATATACAAGGCGTATCAAAACAGGTAAAGTGCCGTTGAAATAAGTTATATTTTATGTATGGTTCGGTACAGTGATTCAAAATTAAAAATATAATTAAGATTTATGTATAGGGTGCATCAAAACAACATATGTAACATTGGAATAAGTTTTAAGGTACAGAGTTTAAAAAAATAAAAATTTAATTAAGATTTATATACAGGTTTAGTCAAAACAAGTAAAAATGTATTATGATGTATATAATGAATGTAATCAATTGAATGAAAAGTAAAAATGAGACTTATATATAAGTGCATCAAAGTAGATTTAACTACCTAGTGAACCATACCTCATAAAAAAGAAGGATCCCACAGGTATGGTGAAGTTTTCAATGACAGCTACCGGTAAATTATGATTAAATATTTCTGTAAATCTCTTTAAGTTTCCTGAAAAGATATACAACACAATTAAGGGATATTTTGAGTTTGCTATGATGCAATAATATTATTAATAACTCAGTTAAGTAAATAAAGAGAAGAAAATTAAAAAAAGATACATTAAAAATTTAACAAAAATTCTAACATTTACCAAGTTATGCAAATTTTGTCTGAAAAGCGATATCTGAAGCATTTCTTTTGCATTATTAGACAATCAATAGGAAGTGTTTCTACCACTAAAAAAATTTAATTCCAATTTACTAATATTTAAGGCATGTTAACTCGATTCTATGGTGGGATGCGTTTTTTTAAATGAATGTTGTCGATAATAACACTTCCCACATTGATGACCATTGGGCGTGATGTGAACATGCCTACCTTGACCAAAAACTCCCACTTCGAAATGAACATGCCTATCTTAACTGTAACACCACTTCGATGGATGGTTCACAGTTGACTTGTGATTGCAACAATCACGCTGATGCTTCTCAGTCTCTATCACATACAACGTATACACTCGATTTCTAAAGGCAGCACAGGAAAGACAGTGAATTTAATACAGCTCTCACAATCTGCACTCAAAAGTAAGGTGATCTTAATACAGCTCTCCCGACTTCTCACAAAACAGTAATGAATAAACTAATGGTATCCCATTCAACGAATTCTATCACAGATAAAATTCTGATGGGGGAGTACTGTAGTGTATCTAAGACTACAAAAATATAATTCCAACTCACTAGTATATAAGACATGTTAACTCGATACTATAGTGTGGTACCTTTTCATAGATGAAGGTTGACATTGTCGATAAAAACACTTCCCACAAATACATATTGTATATCTTGTAACAATAAATATATATCAGTAAAATGATTTAGCTGAATCAATAGATGCAGTAGTAGCCCTTTAGAATCGAACACAATCCTTTGTGACTAAAACGTTGCACTGTAAAAACTGTGATGAAATATCTATCTGAATTCAGTGTAGAAAATTTCTGAAAATTAGTTGAATGAATACTCCATTTCACTTTAATACCGAATAGATCATTCTTTCAAAAATGTAGTTAAATCCAAACAATAATGAAAAAGCTCACACCAAGCTCAGATGCATAAACAATATTTATGAATTTGTTATAAGAATGTTCTCATAGAAGATTTACATAATTGTTCAATTATGTTCTCCAAATAAAATGATTTACATTAATCGGTCAATTGTATTAAATAATTTTATAATATTTAATTTCGATTTGTTTCTGTATCACTATGCTTAGCTTGAATTCATCCTACAATTCTCTCTATGTTGTGCGCGTAATTAATTATGAAACTAATTTTATTTTAGGAATTAGTATATGAATGCATTCTAAATTAATGATTATTATTTTTATTGTATCATGAAAATAACTATACCGACTCTTATGCATAGCACATCTTACTGTTATTATAAGTGTTAATGTTACTGAAAATAAAAAAGTGGTGGCAGCTAATCTACGACGCTTAAATTAGCTGCTACCAATTTTTTTTTTTTTTTTTTTTTTTTTTTTTTTTTTTTTNTTTTTTTTTTTTTTTTTGAGGTGACAGCTGCAACTCAAAACTTTTAAATAATGCGATATTATTAAATGCATAAAAATAAATTGGAATGAATTGGATGACCCGCGTGATTCGAATGACTGATGGCAATACAATAAAAAAAGATACTGTTTTTTAAACCCACTGGAACAAGAAAGCGGGGAAGGTCGCGGTTGATATGGGCTAACTCAGTGGAGTCTGATTTTCCTGAAATGAGTGAAAAGAGTTCAAAGATAAATCGGAAGTCGTTATGGAGAAATCATCAGCATTGGACTGTCTGATCAACTATGATAACTCATTTACACCAAGTAGTGTAAAAGAACATATTTCATTATACCAGGAACAAAAATTGACTTGATTTACCCTTTCTTGTCATTAATATAACATGAAACACTAATGTAATTTATAAATATTATGTCACATTTGATTTTCTTTAAAAAAAATTTGAAAAAACTAGTACAAGATTATATTGTAGGTAAAAAAAAACTATACTATTCACAGATATTTAAATATTTGAAGAATATTTTAGTATCCTAATATAATAAAGTATTGGATGTCCAAAATAGGTCTGTTGATTTGAAAAATGTTTCCAGAAAAGTGATAGGCCTCAGAATTCTGCTTAGAAATCTTGTAACTCGTTTCAAAGATAGTTAACAGATGACTCTGCTGACAATAAAACAATGTATTCTGATCATTCAAACTGAAATATTTGCACAAGTGTCTGTTTATTTTTTTTCTCCTAGTAAACTATTGTTGCTGCAAAGGGTGGTTATTTTGAAAATATTGTTTTATGGTTTTTCAGTGAGCAGAATCCTTTGTTGATGATTCCTGAAAATATTTCTAAAACTTGGTGGAAATAAGTAGCTTTCAATTATTAAGTAGTTTTGAGCAATTAAGAACCAACCAACTGTTCATTTTTGACTCCAATAAATTTTGGGTGATTTTACAAATCATCGAATTGGAGCATTTTTTTAAAACTGATAATTCACTCGGCGATCGGAAGGGCTACAGGTGGCGTAGTGCCGAACTCTCTCCCTATTGCAACACTTCGCACACTTTCACCATTTCCATTAGCGTATGGGGAGTCATAGGAGAAGGAAGTACGTTACTAACTTTCTATCTCGATTTTCAAATAGATTAAAAATTTCAAGTAAGGAAAATATATGGATCTGAAAACTACATTGAACATAGTTCTAAAAGAAAACATGGTGGGAATTTTAAAAATTATATTTTTGATAAGTAAATACTAAAAATATTAATAAAGGGAAAAATATCGTATTACATTCCTATACAACTGTAGTGTATCTTCACAACAAAAATGTAATTCCAGTTCACTAGTATCTAAGACATGCTAACTCGATTCTATGGTGGGATGACTTTTCTGAGATGAAGGTTGACATAGTAGATAACAACTCTTCCCACACAACTGAGAAGAGGTCAAGACATGGACATGACGAGCTCTACAACACAATTTCTTAATTTATATATTCACGTTCAATTTTAAAAAATAATTTATAAAGGAAATCTTAAGCAGTGCTTGTAAATAACAATACCAAGTAAAAATCGTGAAGAAAAAAAAAACAATTTTAAATATAACTTACGATGCTCTAAATACTGCCACTTATCAGCAATAAAATAAGTATGACCCAGAATTATCCAAGTGGCAGATAGAAATCTGATTCCGTGAAAACATCCCAAAGTTCTGGCATCAGGAGCATGACCTAGCAATTCCTCAGTATTTCTATAGATTGAAAAAGCTTTCAAAAATCTGACCGCCACATCTATGAAATAAAATTTGTTTTGATAAGATGCTCGAAACCAATGGTATAAAAAAAAAACTACTCATACAACAATACAAAAAAAAAATTGCCAAAAACTTACAACTTTCTAAATTTTGATGAATCGTAATATTATCAGCTACTGTTCCCAGAATACACAAACAAGCAACAACTATAAAAAAACAACTGAAAGGAAACTTTATTAGTATTCAACTATAGCAGCTCACGATTCTTTGCAACTTTTATGATATTTAAAATCAAGTGGTACATTGTATAGAATTTGAAACTTTTTTTTAATTCAGTCAAATCTCGCTATAGTGAACCTTCAAGAAACCGAAATTTGGGCTCATTATAACCTGGACTTCACTATATCCGTTCCTCAAGCAATTTTAACAAACTTCCCGCTTTTATTGCACGTTATTTAAACAAATGACCCATAAAATGTAATACAAAAATGACTCGAAAATAATACGTAGTAACAAATAATGTGTTAACTTTCATTTTTTATTACTAAGGCCCGGATTTTGATGACATTTGCATTTTTTTGCTTTTTTTGCATTTTTTGGACATTTTTTGTCTTTTAGAGCATTTTTTTAGATTTATAGGCTATCTGGGT
>NC_092205.1:100570731-100578383 GCF_043381705.1 Parasteatoda tepidariorum
ATTCTGATATTTAGTAATATTATGAGATGGAAGTTGTTATATCCATTAAAGTTTCTATACAAAATAAAAATATTTTGGTGTCAATATATTTTCCTTTTTTTGTTATTTTAGGATATAAAACAAATTTTTCAAACTTTAATGAACGTAGAACAAGTATTGCATTGCTTTATATTTTTTAAATGACTCATAATAATTTTAAAGAGCAAAACAATTTTTCAATTCAATATTTTTACTTTATTTAAGGCCTTTTTTTGCGCAATTTTTGGATTTTTTGTCTTTTTTAAGGGCATTTTTTGCACTTTTTAAGGGCATTAGTTGAGATTTTTTAGGTCATCAAAATCCGGGCTCTATTTATTACTCTTCGTCTTGAGTACAAAAAAAAATTTGTAATCTTTAGCTGATGAGCAATCCTCAACATCACATACCGAAGCAATTCCAGACTCTCCGATAATTTTTCCTGAATTTATGAATATCCGCTTTTTTAAACGTGTCTAATCAGTCACATAAAAGTAGTCTCACCAAATCGCTTAGCAAATACATCGCATTTGTCCAGATACTGGGGAAGATTGCGGCTTCTTTGAATGCTCAACCAATTCAATAATGCTGTTCAATAATGAAGCAAACGAGAAAAAATACTTATTGCTACATTCCATGCCATAGATTGTTTTTAAAAATCTGTATATGTATTTATTTTGAAGTAGAAATTTCAAACTCACAACGAAAAAAGGAAGAAAATCAGTCGAGGACAGAAAAAAGTTTATAATATCCAACTTCCTCTATTCTTTTGGTTCACTATATCCACACAAAAATAACATTAAACGCGTGTAGCAAGGGAGGGAAGATTCGTTCACCATAGTGGAGTTTGACTGTATATATATATTTATATTCCATTTGAACATTAAATATGTGAATTTTCTTAAACTGTAAACTTTAAACCGTGTCCCTAGCGTGGTTTGACTGAAGAACGAAGAAAGTGACAGAAAGAGGTATGTAAGGTCAATTCGATTCCTAGCTTCCTAATATCATTTCCAGAAACTCTTGGAGGGGAGCGCAAAAAGTGAATACTATCCACAAGTTCCTGAAGGATAAAGAAGCCTGGTTGGTAGGGCACTGGACCTGTGTCCAAGAGAAAGTGGGTCCCATCCCCGCCGGTCGAAGACTCCCCGTGTAGTAAATGGTGACTGATGCACGCTAAATCTGTCGAGTCACAAAATCCTCCATGTTCCCACAACAAATCATACCTCTGAGGGTACTGATCCAGGAGTTCCCTTATCTTCTGGATTGGTTTTAAATTACAAGGCTACGGAGTTGAACATTTGGAGTCGTAAACCCAAAATTGGGTCTGCTTTTCAACGATGGTTGCAAAAAAAAAATCTTTTACAAAGAGCCGCGATGGCTCAGGGGATAGAGTGCTCACGTTCCATCTAGGTGAACCGTGTTCGATTCCCAGAGATGGCCGGTCGATACGAATCCCTATCCGGCTTGCACCGACCACAGTGCTGACGTGCTCAGTGGTAGATGGGTCATGGGTTAAAGTCCCTTTGCCATCAGGCTAACCGTGGGAGGTTCTCTTAGTTTTTCTCTCCATGTAACGCAAATGCGGGTTAGTTTCATCAAGTCCTTCTCTAAGGCAAATTTATCCCAATACTTGATCCGGGAGTTCCATTGTCTTCTGGATTGGGTTCAAAATGACAAGGTTACGAAGTTGAACATTAGTAATCCTAAACCAAAAAATTAGGTCGGCTGTTCAACGACGGTTACAAAATAAAATAAAACTCTTTTACAAAGTTATTCTTGAAAATTGATTTAAAATTTACTTCTCATTGTGAATTAATCAAAGGCAGTATGATTCCCAAGGGATGCTTTATGTAAATTTGTTACATAATCTAATGCCAAAAGTTGACAGTATTCCATTTTTTATGTCAAATGGTCAGATGTCGTTACAGGCTAGAATTTATGAAATTTGGTCTCAGGGGGTATTTTCGCAAGTTCAATAAAATGTAATATAAATTGACAGTTTCTACAGAAAAAGTTTGTTTTTTAATTAAAACTGTTCCCACTTTTACGATTACAGTTAACTGTTAAGAAAATTTTAAAAAAAAATTCTCTGAGATATTGCTATAACACTTGCCAGAATGAAAATCCAACCAACTGTTCAAAAGAATTATCCTTTTTTTTGTGCTGATTTTCTAAAGTACACTATGATTAACTATATGAATGAGCATCATTTTTCTCACTGAATAACCAACTGTGCATAATTTTATTAAAATAATAAAATTTATTTAAAAAATAATAATAATATTAAAATAGTGATATAGAATAAAATTCCCAACATTGAATGTCAGAAATTTTTTTCATTAAAAAGTATACATGTTTGCTATACTACGAGGAGCACCTTTGACAGTACAATAGAAATTTTAAAACGTTTTTAATCAATTTTTTCTAAGAAAATAGTTTTACTTACACAGCTACAGATGCAGAGGTAGGCCATGGTTTTGTTTGTTGAATTTGGCAATCAGCAATAGATACTTTTATCCCTAATGGCTTTGTAACTAAAAACACATTTGTGAAATATATAAAATAAATATTATATGTCATGTTATATAATATCATAAATTAAGTGCTGCATAAGTTTTACAATAAAAAAAAATTATACAGAGTCAAACGGAAGGAAGATGTATTATTTTCTCAATTCCGCTAAAAAAAGGTAAAAAACTAAATATTACCATTGTTTCAAAATTTGTTAACAGTTGGGGCTACTGTCTGAAAAAAAAAAACAAGTTTTCAAAATAACTTTAATTTGAAGCTATAACTTGACACAGATGGAAAACGAAACATAAACAGTGTGCAATGCCTTACTTTGAATGGTCTGACATTCAGTAAAAAACTTTTTTCTATAGTTTTAGCCATAATTTTAGTTTATCTGTTGCAAATAATTTTCCAACATGACAAGAATAAATTATCTGGTTTCTTGAACTCAGCATTTCTATCACCTTCTTATTTTCTGTAATTGATCTTTTCAAATTGTCATTTATTATCTGGAACACTAGTTAAGATTAATCATAATTAACAATACTGTAATAAAGGACAATACCTAATAAAATAAGATGTATCAATAACTGCTGTTATTTGATAAAAACGATTCAGAAACAATGATCCATAATTTTTACAACTCAGCTGTACTATTTGTTGACTAATCTTGAAACTTGGTGAGAATAAATTATCCGTTTTCCTGATTTTAATTCCGCCAGCCGGACTTTTTTTAATCGATTTTTGTTTTCTGTAATTGATTTTCCAAACTGTTGTTTATTTTTGGAATCCCGTTAAATCTAATCAAATTTAACAATATTGCATAAAATGTCAGAACTTAACGAGATAAAATATAACAACAATAGTATTAATTTGATATAAACAACTAATATGCATACGTTGCACCAAAAGCTTCATCAGATCTTGCTGGGAACAAGTAGATGGAATGCATGTTCCAAGCCAAAGAGCAGCGTGTTTTATAGAAATTCCAGCGTTCATAATAACATCCTTGGCTATCTGGAAGAAAAACATCTTTAATTATCAAATTATTAGTCACTATCAATTAGAAAGAAAAAAATGAAGATCGTTAACGCACTGATCGTAACGAACAAGTAAACAAAAATCTACCAATGAATAAGCGACCTTGAGAAAATCATGTTGTAGTAGTTAAGAAAGAGTCAAACTTTCTTCGAAGCAGCATCTCTTTTTTAATGCAAAAGGCGAAAAAAAATCCTCTTTACAGAAATTATCGGATTTTTTATATGGAACACAATCTAATCTTTGACTAAAATGAAGATGTATACAAAAAAAAATAATGATAATAATAATCAAACTATGCACCACCAATGGTTTGCATACCTAGCTTCGTTTTCAAAGTTAATTTTATCTTCATTTTCGGAGTTACGAGCAAAATGTTCCAAGAAAGTATAAAACATCGAGTTGTGTCACTAAATTTGCAAGAAATACATTTTGTCTCAACTGTATATCATTCCTGTTAGTCGAAGACATGCATTTTATTGGCTAATAAAAGAAAAGTGACGTCATACTGAAAGGAAGGAAGATTTCATAAGAAAAGTGGTTCATGCTGGATAAAACACACGATTCTTGAAAAGATTATTGAACGAACTTTCATTTGCTTTACTCGGATATACCAGCCAAAAACGTATTTTTAAAAACATTTGCTGAAAATTGACAATGTATATAAGTTTAAATTTGTTTTTATTGGAATTATAATTTTCATTCTCTTTATTTAACCTTTTTCAAAGTTTTGATTACAATCTCTTAAAAAAATATTAATTTGGTTATTTTACAAGAAATTAATAAAAAAAAGGGGAAAAAAACATTACGAAATTTTATGAAGAAATAATTGAAAATATCCCTTCGCAAAATAAATCTTTATCATGCCTGAAAAGGTAGTTGTAGTAGTTCATTTACGTCACACTAGAACTGCACAATGGGCTATTGGCGACGGTCTGGGAAACATCCCTGAGGATGATCCGAAGACATACCATTACAATTTTGATCCTCTGCCCGCTTCAGTAGTCCGACCAGCTTCAAGCAAGCTTCCAGCATCGAGCACTTTACGGTAGAACACGAGGACCCATACCGCACACCCTCGGTCCCTACGCAGATTGATCCAAGTGGTTGGGAAATATGCAAAAATTAATACTTTTTGGAACAGTTTATTGAACATACAAGACTTTGTGAAAAGAAACCTTATAATTACCAAGATTTATGATTATTTTCACCTTTAAATTAGCTTTATTCCAGGATTTTTTCACGCTTAAGTCAACCTCGATTTAAGGTTTTTATATAGAAGGTTGTTTTTCAAGGTTTTGGAATAGGGTGACGTAGAATAGAGCAGATGGTCACACATCTCGTTTCATGGTTAGTAAGTTTACACGTAAACCCCATAACAAACCTTTTTAGGTCAACATTAAAAGGTTTTTGCTGGGTGAAAATAAACCTTATTTTACTCTCTGGGAAAGACTTTTTTTTTTAAATAGAAAATACATGAAATTGTTACTAATTCAATTAAAATGAAAATTAAACACTTTTAGAATCTTTAAAATCTAAGTTTAATTCTGAAAGTTATGACTTTCGGGGAAGGCCATCAGTTCAAGAGTGACTTGTTATGCTTATTTATTCTGTTAATATTCTTACTTATTTATTATTTCTTTGTTATATTAATTTAATTAATTCTCACCCATTCTGGAGGATCGCCATAAGAATCGATATACTTTTTTTCAGATGAACTGTTAGCAGAAAAAGAGCTCAGTAACGGAGATGAATATCCAACCATACAATACTGACCACTGAATGACATGGATGAATCATTGAATCGTATATTAAGGCATTCGTCGAACGAGCCTAAGTCCATAAATGTCCATGTCAAAAACCCACTTGGAAATTTGCCACTTGCATCAGCCACTGAATAATANCTCTTCACAATTTCCCCCTCCCCGTTACTATGGGGCAAATCTTATTTTTTCCCCTTCGCCTATTTATTCCAACTTCTTACTGAAACGTACATTGCAGTGGGGGAAAAAGTAAGACTAGCGGAGATCATGGCAACAGAGAGAGGAAAAGTGTGGAGAGAAGGGAAAATCCATAACCTTGAGACGTCTATTTCCCCTAGAGTATAGTCGGTGTGGTAGAGCTGATGCTAGAGTCTCAGTTCTTACAACTGGCAATTTCTAATAACAATTTAGAATATGAGAAAAGAACAATTGCTTGAAAATAATCAAACGGCTAATAATTAAAAAAAAGTAATAGTTTTCTGGAAGCGTGTTAGTAGTTTGTTTAAATTCAAACTTTCACTTGCTCTGATATACCAAACAAAAACGTATTTTTAAAAACATTTGCGGAAAATTGATAATACATATATATATATATATATATAAGTTTAAATTTGCTTTTATCGGAATTTTAATTTTCCTTTTCTTTTTTTTACCTTCTTCAAAATTTTGATTACAATCTCTTAAAAAAAATATTAATTTCGTTATTTTATAAGAAATTAATAAAAAGTGGGTAAAAAATATTACGAAATTTTATGAAGAAACATTTGAAAATATCCCTTTCCAAAATAATTCCTAATCATGAATGAAAAAAAGTAGGGAAATACACAAAAATTAAGACTTGTGGAACAGTCCATTGTTGTTGCTGTATTGTCCAGATGGTTTTTTTATAGTTTCTGAGGAATGACCGCTGAAAGAGCGATGTTGCGAAGAGAGAAGCAACAAACAACTCAGAAAGCATGTAAACCTTACGGCAACCTTGTATCGGAATCTTCATTTTATTGTCACGAAAATGTTTGTACTAAAAACCTTCTTTCAATAAAGCAAAAATATTGCAATTTCTAACCTTTCATCCTAAAAGGATTAAAAAAAAAATTTTTTTTTAATGCTTTTTTAAAAAGTATTGTAACTTAGAATAAAATGGTGACTTATGACGTATTAGCTGACGTCACACTAGAGATAGGATCAAATTGCATTGTCCGTTAAAATTTCAAGACAAGGTGGATTTTAGCTGAGCATACAAGATGATGCGATAAGAAACTTTATAATTGGGTATAATATAGCCTACGTCACAGGTTGTGTTGTTCCTACTAAATTTAACCCATGAACGGCATTTTCTGCGAGCCTAACTTCAAGCCACAAATAAACAAACGAAGTGTTCGATCGTTTAAATAGATGCTCGCCAGATTTTATTGCATTATAAAGAAAAGTTATTGAAACTAAATACAACTAAATAAACACCAACAACTAAAACAAATAACAACAACTACTAATAACAATAACTAAATAAACAACAACTAAATTCCATTCATTTAGCATTGCGTCATATGTTGTTCCTACTAAATCGAAGTAGTTGTGTTTTTTTCATATTATACCCAATTACCTAGATTTAAGATTATTTTCACCTTGAAACTATCTTTATTAAAGGATTCTTTTCACGCTTAAGTCAACCTCCATTTAAGGTTCTTATATAGGAGATTGTTTTTCAAGGTTTTGGAATAGGGTGATGTACGTAGAATAGTACGTAGAATGGTCACACATCTCGTTTCATGGTTAGTAAGTTTACACGTAAACCACACAACAAACCTTTTTAGGTCAACATTAAAAGGTTTTTGCTGGGTGAAAATAAACCTTATTTTGCTCTCTGGGAAAGACTTTTTTTTTTAAATAGAAAATACATGAAATTGTTACTAATTCAATTAAAATGAAAATTAAACACTTTTAGAATCTTTAAAATCTAAGTTTAATTCTGAAAGTTATGACTTTCGGGGAAGGCCATCAGTTCAAGAGTGACTTGTTATGCTTATTTATTCTGTTAATATTCTTACTTATTTATTATTTCTTTGTTATATTAATTTAATTAATTCTCACCCATTCTGGAGGATCGCCATAAGAATCGATATACTTTTTTTCAGATGAACTGTTAGCAGAAAAAGAGCTCAGTAACGGAGATGAATATCCAACCATACAATACTGACCACTGAATGACATGGATGAATCATTGAATCGTATATTAAGGCATTCGTCGAACGAGCCTAAGTCCATAAATGTCCATGTCAAAAACCCACTTGGAAATTTGCCACTTGCATCAGCCACTGAATAATA
>NC_092205.1:100579983-100609611 GCF_043381705.1 Parasteatoda tepidariorum
CATATATATATATATATATATATATATATATATATATATAGTGGGTTCGATTAAAACAATGTGCTTTCAAACTTTTCAAATGAAGGCTCCAGCACAGATAAAAAGAGACTCGATTCCACAACTGATTATGAGATAGTTGGTTCGATTAAGAAAATGTGCCGCGACACTTTTCAAATGAAGGTTCGGCACCGAGAAAAAGAGACTCGAGTCTAGTAAGTTTCTAGTATCGGTTAAAAGAATGTTGGGGGGGGGGATATTGCATTGTAATGATTATTGTAGTAAATGAAGAGAGGAACGATGAAAGTAATAAAAGTAAAACTATTAAGGGTTGGGAGAATTGAAGTCATTACATGATTTTTTCTAGTTTAAGTCAAAGCGAAATGTTTAACCCTACACACCAATTGCTAACCCCACAAAAGAAATTATGGACAACTCATGGAATTTAAATCAGCCATGAATACATTTATGACTTATTTATTCCATTAGTTTCATGAAGAAAAAAAAAAGAAACAGCCATCAATACACGTCGCTGCGTGTTGCAAACCTTTGTCAACAACCCAAATAACACTGAAGAGTAAAAAAAAGGTGAATATTTAAGCAAACTAATGTGTCGTAATAATGTTTCTTAAGCTTATTATTTAAACTATTTGCATTAACATATAGCATAATTTACTAGGAAAAATATCCAGTTTTAAAACCTATGTTTTTAGTGTAAAGTCAAATAAAAATAATTAATAGCTTTCTGATTTTTGGCAGGATTTATTAACAACCAAAACTTTGACCATTTTCAGGTTAACACACTTATATATATTTAACTTAAACATTTAATTTATCAAATACGAACATCAACAAACTTCACAAAATGCTATTTCCATTTAAAACTGTTCATTATTTTTTAATTTTATATTTATTCTGTAGTTGATTACGAAATGAACGAAAGTGCATGTAAATACTTATTCTAAAAAAAGTGTAATTTATTTTTTAAAAAAAATTCATTAATTTTAATTTAGAAACAATTTACTTTTCATTTTCTTTTAGTTAGGTTCATTTTAAGTTAATTTCCTGTAAATAACACATTTAAAATAGTGATATAATAGCCTTAATTTGGTAGAATAACATGGACAGATTAAAAACAAATGTTATCATTTTTTTAAATATAATTTGTTACAGAAATATGGGTCAAATGTCAGATATAAGTGTATAAACATGTTTAGTTAATATTGCACTTTATGGAAAGGTTATTAAAGTAGACAAAAATTGCCCTTAAAAACTAATGTTTCCCAGACCACTGTTGTCAGAACTTTGCAACAAAAGAAAGAAACTGACTAAAATAAGAGCCACCAACGATCAGGGAGACCTAGAATAATGTCCAAACATGAGGATAAGTTCATGTGCACTATAAGTAAGCGTCAGCAGTATCGAACATCATCAGAAGAAATTGAAGGTTACTAGACAGAAAAACTGTTTCAATAACTACTGTAGAGCATCGTCTTCTTCGTGACTATGGTTTAAAAGGTTGTTACAGCTGCTAGAAAACCTCTTTTGAAGAAACAAAACATAGTGAAACAACTGTAATGAGTTAAAAAAAATGTTAACTGGTCTTTAGAACAGTGGTCAAAATTTGAGTTGTTTGGAAAAAAAGAAGGCAGTATGTTCGTCGTTTAGTTGGTGAGCATATGACAAATCAATGTTTACTACCAACTTTTAAGCAGGGTGGAGGTTCTGTCATGGTTTGGGGATGTTTTACCGGAGACAAAGTTTGGAGATCTTGTAAGAATAGAGAGATTTATAGATAAAAAACATTGTTACGCTTTTCCATGTGAACAGAGAATCGTTGATCAAAGATTTGTTTTTCAGGAAGATAACGATCCGAAACATTCATTGAAATTGTGTAGGAACTACATTGCATCAAAAGAAAAGTACAGAAATACATGGATTGGTAGCCACAATCCTCCGATACTAATCCTATTGAGCTATTGTGGAATAAACTAAGTAGAACTGTTAGAAAAATGGGATGTACCAATCAAACCAAATTTTGGGAATCTTTACTTAGTAGCTGGAACCAGATCTCAACTAGAACATTGCAAAAGCCGATAGAAAGAATGCCAAAAATATGCATTGCTGTGATTAAGGCTAAAGGAGTACATTTCGAAAAATCCAATATTGGACGAAATTCATAAGTTATAGATAAAATTATAGCATACCACATGAATTATAGCATCCCTTATATAGCATCCCGCATAAGTGTATCTATAAATATCCTTTGTCAAAAGAAAGTTAATTTGTTGCGATTTTCAGTTTAAAATCTTTGCTATTTGTTCATTTTTAAAAAATTCAAGAGTGAGTCTAAACCTATAACCGGTACGGTATGTCCAACTTCCTCAATTGGTATGTTTCCCTCGTTAACAAATAGACACAAGAAGTTGAGGTTCAGAAGATAGAGATTGGGCTACAAGTAGCGAATTGGGCTACTTTTAAAAGTCCCCGCTACTGAAAATCGAATTTGGGCTACCCGCTACTTTTTGAGCTACTCATTATTTTTCGAACGCTACAAAACTTAAAAAAGCGCTACTTTTTTTTCTTACAGAAATATTTTTTTTCTAATTTTTTGCCTTCCCATTATAAAATGATTCAGGAAAGTGTGCAGTTTCTTTATCTTTTTTAAAAATAAAACTTTTTTTGTTAAAAACGCATCTGCTTCAGTTCTGGATTCGTGATTTGTTTTGCTGCTGGGAATCTATTATCTTTCCATATCTATGTTTCAAATCGTAAACTCGTGAAATCGAAAGGATATATGGGTGATTCTTTGGAAATATGAAAATTCGGAGGAAAAAAATTTCTTCAAATTTAAAGTCTTCGAAATAAAATTTTTTGTACATTTATTTAGTTACATTTATTAATATCTTACAGACAGCAGTAAGATGTGTAGCAGTATTGTGTGTAGTTTATTGACATTTGCTCAAGAAAAAAATATAATAGAAATTCACCACATTGTGAATGCCAGGAAAATGTCATATTAGCTGAGAAGTTAAGAAAACAATCATTTTAAGCTAATAGTAAGTGACACAACTTAAAAAATTCAAAAAAGACAAATTTGAGGAGTTATTTTTGACTTTTTTATGTAAATAGAATCCAAAAAAAAAAAAATAATTATTGTGAAAAATTTTAATAAATGTTTTAAATACAAAAAAGAGAGTAACACACACAATGAGTTAATTTTCAATTTTACTACACCTTAATTTGCAAAGAAACAGTTAAAACAAAGAAAACAAAAAAACTTAGTAAAATTTCATTAATCTTGAAGCTTTCAGAGAAAGCAAAATGCCTGGAAGATATTGGGTAAGGAGCAGACATTTTTGAATTTGTGATATTCTAAGAAATTTTGACACAGACATTTTTCCCGGGCCACTTAAAGTAATTAGCAGTCTGTTTGCGAGCACGAACAATAAAGCTAACTTTAATATCTCGATAAACGACTTCAAAAGTCCTATATTAAAAATGATAACCTTAGGAATTTTTTAATTAATTTTATAAAAATTTACATTAAAATTAATTTTCTAATAATCTACATCGGAATTTCTTTTATAATGTTATTTAAATTTAAAATATTTTAAATCATTTTATTTTACCACTCTATTACATTCCTTAATTTATAGACCCAAGCAGCGTTTAAAAACTGACAGAATTAAATTGTACAGTGATGTTATTAGTTTATCCTTTATATTTTTAACTATCCGTGTTTTGAAAAAAAAAAAAAAAGCCTTTGAATTAGAAGGACCATGAATTGTTTAAATTAATTACTTTATCCACTGTAGAAAAAATCAAAAATGTTATTGTAGTTATGCACAGAATAAAATTGTGTATAATAAACAATCATTAAATAAATGGATAACTTTAATTACATACGAGCATATTACAATTTTTCATAAACTGGCTATTAGGTTAATATTTGTTTTCCCTCTCTTTTCATTTTAGTGTTTAAAACATTTTCTTATAACTGTGTTAATGTCCTGGAACTTATAAGCCAGGATAATGACAATTTAGTCATTTTACAGCATTTAACATTCCTTAAGATTTTGGCCTAAGACGTTTACTTTCTGCAGAAAACATCAGGATTTCTTGAAATAACTAATGTGAATGTAAATAGTTTAATATCAATGATTTCAGGAGGACAGAAAAAGGACAATTTAAAACCCTTCTCACCTTGTAAAATTTTTTGAAATATATTTTGACTCAGAAAGTTGATTCTTAATTCCTGCAATTAGACATGTTTTGATAGTATTCTAATCAATCTCTTAACCTAAGATATTGATTGCTGTTGGCTATAAATTACTAAAAAAACTGCCAGGAAAATGATTGACTTTCATGTAACAGACAAATTATTGACAGAAAAAATTATTTTCAACAAAATTTTTGGAAATAATACCCTCTGCATACATTCTAGAAATGCTTACAACGGTTGAGATAAAAAATAATTAGATATTGAAAAATATATGGGAACTTTTGAAGCTAGTTACAATTGGAAATATTGTTTTAGACATACCAGGAAAATGACACTTTGATATTCAATTAAATATTTTAACTATACAAAACAGTCAATGCTAGTGCAAAATCATTTTAAAATGCTAACAGCAATGCTATTTATTAATTTTTTTNACTTTTTAATCTTAAGTTCTGGCAACACCACAAGTTGGAATCCTGGAGAATACTGGTTGATTCGAATTCTACTCGCATCGTAAAATAACCCCAGTTGTTGAAGAATCATGTTTAAGAATCTTCTTCACGTCGGGCTAACAGTAAGAAGTTTTCATCTCTATTTGATGTAAATGTAGGTTAGTTTCATCAAAAAAGGCTAGTTTGCCTCAATGCTTGATCCAGAGTCGCGATGGCTCAGGGGACAGAGCGTTCGCCTTCCAATGAGGTGAACCGGGTTCGAAACCCGGCGATGGCAGGTCGATACGAATCAGCATCCGGCTTGTATCGACCACAGTGCTGACGTGAAATATCCTTATGGGTACGAGTCCCTTTGCCGTCCAGCTAACCAGGGGAGGTACTCGTGGTCTTCCTCTCCTTGTAACGCTAATGGGGGTAATTCCATCTAAAAAGTCCTCCAAGAAGGCAAAATTTCTTCCAATACTTGATCCAGGAGCTTTCTTGTTTTCTGGATTGAAAATTACAAAGCTATGGAATTGAACATTGGTAGACGTAAACCCAAATAATTGGTGGGCAGTTCAGCGACGGATATAAAATTAAATAAAAATAATAAAATATATATCTATATATATATATCCATACTTGATTCGAAAAATCCCTGTCTTCTGGGTTGAATTAAATCTTATAATGCTGAGTTGAATTAAAAAATAAGGTTCAATGCAGGTAATAAAATGAAACAAAACTGTTAAAACACGAACTAGAACTGATTAATAACACAGCTGAAAATATTAAACCTCGAACTAAAACATAATTAAAACACAACTCTGTTAGAAAAAACTACCAATACTAACATTTAAAACTTAACAACTTTTTAATAATCTTAAGCATAACAGTGCTACCAAAATAATAAACATCATACTCAAGAACAAATCAAAACGGAAAAAAAGCAACGGTAGCGTAACTAGATCACTTAAAAAATACTTACTAAGTACAGCCCAACTTTTTGCTGCTCTCAGGTCAAAGTAAAGTTGAGTTAATGAGTCAGAGCAGTTCGATGACACATTCACATTATCTAACATTTCATTTAATTCCAATAACGCGGACTGTGAGAAAGTCGAATCAAACTCATTTTGGTACATCACCTTAAGATCATGCCAATTTAATGAGACATTTAAATTTTTGTATGATTCCAAGAAACTGCTCAAAGTTGTATTTTGAACGACTTCTGTAACTCCTGAAAACAATATTAAGGCGATCCAAATCTTATGAAACATTTTTATATTTTAATACCAATTTAAATAAAGCAGTTAATGTAAAAAAAATTTTTATTCAGATAGAGGCACGCAATTTTATTGACTGCTAAAAGAAAAAAACGAACTGAAATTGAAGAAACTGGATAAAAATCTAGAAATACAGAGAGAAATATAGAATTAAAAACCTGCCAAGAGATGATTTTGCAGTAAAGAAAATAATAAGGGATCTAAGATTTTCGGATAGAAATAAAGCTAATGAGGAAAAGTTGTTTTATAGTGAACTTGTTAGGTGCATGATGAAATAAATAAAAAATCGTAACAGCTGAATAACTTTCGATTTGATAATCGGATTTCGTGTACTTACATGCAGTCTTAATATTTCCCGGGATGGTTTTCATGGAAATTAAAAGTTTTAAGTCAAACACAAAAATCGTACATTTTCTGAATAAATATTATTCGACGAATATGGATTTATGAATCACTAAGTAAGACAGGTTGCCGTGATTTGGAAAGTAAGCTGTTTAGACAGGTGTTAAAAGTTGATAATTCTTTTTATGTTAGCTAAAAGCTAACTTTCGTTTTCTGTTAAAACTGCCGAGTTGCCATGGCAACGTTCTTTATTCTGCTTTTTGTGGAACAAGAAATAATCGTCTGAAAATTATTATATAAATAAAAGGTTGTTCTTTTTTTACTAGAAGTTTTATTATTTAGTCAGATTTATTATTTAGATTAGAAGTAGAGAACGGCAGGATATTTTACTTCCTGATAGAGTCTCGTAACAACAGGATAGCAATAGAAAATTATTATTTTCTGAGTATTTCAGTACCTTTCTATCACAATTCAAACGATTTTTTTTTTGCATACATTGACTGAACTCATTTATCCGAAGATAATTTCTTCTAAAAACATTTTACTACAAAAATTTCAAACTGCGCAGTTAGCAAAATTTTATCAGGATCGATCTAATAGTTCTTTAGATTGAGCCACGATGGCTCAGGGAACAGAGCATTTCAGTGAAGTGAACCGGTTTCGAATACCAGCGACGGCTGGTCGATACGAATTCCGCATCCGACTTGTACCGACCACAGTGCTGAAGTAAAACATCCTCCATGGTAGACGGATCATGGGTTAGAGTCCCTTGCCGTTAGGCTGACCGTGGACAGTTTTCCTCCCCATGTTAAGCAAATGCGGGTTAGTTCAATCAAAAAGTCCTCTACGAAGATGAATTTCTCCCAATTATTGATCCAGGAGTTCCCTTGTCTTCTGGATTGGGTTTAAAATTATCTTCGTCATTTCAATGGATTTTAGCATCCTCCATATTTGATTTGCTCCCACTGACTAAATAATCAAACAAAGAATTTTGTAAGATTAAATTCCAGTTAGGAAGATAAATTTATCCAGGATCTATTAGCTCTGCGGATGTGAAAATATTCATCAGCTAAGTTAATGTTTTGTAACCTCTCACACTTTTTTTGAGGGTGTGAGAGCAGTAATTCAAGGAACAACTCATAAATTTAAATCTGTTGGACTTTATTTATTAAAGTAACACTTGTTTAAGACCTAACAGGAATAGCCCAGTCATTCAACCCAGGCATGTTTTATTCTTTCTCAATGGCAGACGATCTGAGCATTCTTTTTACTTATGAAATTACATTTACAGTCCCTGGCCACTGTAAGACGAACTTCCCTCTCATTTCCAGAAGAATCACATCACACAAATTGCTGACATAAAAAAGAACTGTTTTGTTTTTACTCCAGACTCGTGGCGGAAAAGATATTAGCGCCAATACCTGTGCCTGCTCATCGCATATTGCAGGTGTGAATTCGAAAGCTAGTGAAGAGAGAGGGGGGAAAGAAAGATTTCCCCTTTCAATTTGTTTATTATTCCATTCTGAATTCAAATTATTCTCTCTTGTTTTAGATTGCAGTGAATAATTATGTTCTCGATCAAAATGTAATAAAATATGATGCCTTTTAGCACATTTTGACACCTATGCAATGACTTGAAATTAATATAAAAGTTTTTTTGCAAACCAAAAAATATGAAAAATCATTAAAGTGTCCGCCAAATAAAATGCAGTATTTAATCATAATAAGAAAGTAAATGATAATAATGCCTTTAACTGAAATAGACAATACTGTACCTTAAAAATAGACCAAAAAGAATTTTCCTAACCCTTCTATATCATATTTGCGACACTGTCGATTTCAGCGACACCTGTACTAATAGTCTACGGTGACACGTACAAAATAAAAAATTTTCAAAGCTGTTTATTAAATATTTTTCAGCATATGTATATGTTTTTTAGAAATTTTGACGCCTATGCAATGACTTGAAATTAATATCAAAGTTTTCTTGTGAACCAAAAAATTATGAAAAATTATTAAAGTGTCTTTGATATGAAACTCTTGTAGAATTTGTAGTTGAATGTTATTCGTTTTTGCAGCTCTTCGGGGGAATCGAACAGTAGTGGGAATCAAACAGAAGCGTTTATAAACGTACGGTAAAAATAAACTTTATCACGATTGAAAATTGCATGCAATTTTTATACGCATGCATAAGCCGGCTTGTATGTTCATTAGAAAGACAGGTTATGTGATATAAAAAATTTGAATGTTGATCCCTTTATCGTCGAAGTTTTTCCTTCGGGGAAGGAATCTGTGATGGATTTTTACTTCTTTGCTATCCCTTAAGTCCCTTGCAAAACTTCATCAAGCTGAACGGTACTAGAAAATTGAATTGATTTGATTAATTTATTCTCATGTCAGTTTGCATACTCAATAAAATGAAGGGTTATAAATCCTTGTCAAATCGAAGATATAATTGCACGAATTCCGTAAAGGTAGAATCATGGTTAGAACGGAATTTAAATCCCGCTACCTCCACGCTTCAGAGCATTCGACGGAAGGACAATGCAACTTGACTTAAACGATTTTATAACCGTCGTTGAACAGCCAACCTGATTTCTGGGTTTACGACGACTAATGTTCAACTCCGTAACCATGTGATTTTGAACCAATCCAGAAGACAAGGAAACACCTGGATCAGTAACCCCAAAGATATGATTTGTTATGGGAACATGGAGGACTTTGAGACTCGACAGATTTAACGTGCATCAGCCACCATTATGACACATTATGACACGGGGATTCTACGGCCGACGGGGATCGAACCCACGACCTCTTGGACATGGGCCGAGTGCCCCACCAACCAGGTTATCCAGACCTGATTAGCAGAAAGACATGGCCGGATTTAACTGGAATGAAACGTGAAGCTGATGTCTAGTGGGAAGATGGGTGTCTAATTTCTCGGACGGCTGAAGAGAAGGTTTCAAGTTCATGTCTGAAATCACTAAAGGACCTCAGTGCTTAAACGGAGTAGAACCAACACTTACTGTGGAATATACATAATTCTAACTTGAAGTCGAAATCTCCACCTTCTTCGCACCATTAGTGAAAAGTCAACCGAAGAGTAACAACAGCAGTAGTCCCTTAGTGGACTGATCGTTAGGACACGGCTCCTAGCAGATCACCAAAGTCACGCATCACCGGTTGCAGTCAGTGTGCGGGTGGGTGACCTCTTGGATCAGTCTGCGTAGGGACCGAGGGTGTGCGGTATTGGTCCTCGTTTAACTGTGCTACCGTAAAGTACTCGACTTCGGGCGCAGGTCGTCGGGCTACCGAAGTGGGGGTGCCATCCCCTCCGCAGAGGATCAAAATTGTGATGGCATGTCTTCGGATCATCCTCAGGGATGTTTCCCAGACCGTCGCCCATAGCCCACTGTGCGGCCCGTAGCGTATGAAAGCGCCAATCATTTTACATGTTTGATGAAGTACTTGCGAGTCCACATGTGCGTCTACTGAGCTGAGTTCGGTGAGATTATTGGCACTCTCATATGCAACTCTGCCTCAAGATATTCTCAATTTCAAGATTCATTTTCCACCCTCTGATATGGAACCGAAAAATCTCATCTTTTCATAATGGCTAATATAATCAAGAAAAGAGTTCTTTATCAGAAACTGATGGTTATTTTATCATGATTATGTGAAGTCTAAAAATTATTTTGCATTTTGTTAATGTATGTAGGTCTTAAAAATATTTTTGAGTACCTAAAAAGTACTTAAAAGGTGCTTATTTTCGTTGAAAGATGAACAGACGCACCCTGTTTGATGTTTGAAAATTTTAATGAAGTCAAATGACTATTTGATTTTGAAACGTGAGGCGCGATTAAAAATTTTGAATATGTAGTAGAATGTAGCTAATTTAAATAATATAAACATAGCTGCAAACTAATATAATAATATAATTAAATAATATAAACATAACTTCTGGATTTTGCCAGTTTCTCCAGGTCTACTGGTTTAATAAAAATTCTTCTGGTTTTTGTACATTTTAGAAAATTCTCTAATATTGAGTAAGTTTCCTTAAAAAAAAAAATCCCCATTGAGACTATTGCTTGCTTGAATATTTAAATAAGTGTCAATAATACATGATAAAGCGAGTCTCAATAACAAAATTCATTTAACTCTCTTTGAATTTACTGCCTATTATTATTCAAAAAGATGAATAAACATAATGCATAACATTTCAAGATCATTTAATGTGAAATCATAGCTGGAAAACATGGCAGTTTTTCTTTTTTGATGACTATAAAAATCCCTAAAATTCCCTATGTGCAAAATATTTAGTATATTTTGCAACAATTATCATGAAATTTATATCATCAGGATTTCGTTGTATCTGTGTTGGCATAAAGAATTTTTTTGTAATTACATAAAGTCAAAACTTTAATTCTTAGAACTATTTTTGAGTCTGATGAATGCACCAAATGTATGTTTTATATCCGATTACAAATTTTATTTTATTTTACGTCCGTCGTTGAACAACCGACCCAATTTTTTGGATTTACGACTACTAATGTTCAGCTCCGTAGCCTTGTCATTTTGAAACCACTCCAGAAGACAAGGGAACTTCTGGATCAAATATTGGGAGAAAGTTTGCTTTCGTGGAGGACTTTTTAGATGAAAGTAACCCACATTTGCGTTACGTGGAGAGGAAGACCGCGAAAATCTCCCACAGTTAGCCTGGCGGCAAGGAGACTCAGACCCATGATCCGTCTACCACCGAGGATTACGTGATTTCAACTTTTTAGTTTCTTAATGTAATGAAATGAAACAAACATTTTAACTTATCGAAAATTAGGTTATAATATGAATTGCATTATAGAATATGAATTGTTATAGGATATATGCAAGTTAAAAATATAGAATATGAATCACAAATAAAATGATGATTAAATATGATTACAAAATCAATTACGGCTACAAATTTGCCGTAATTGATTTTGAAAATTATCGAATTACATTCATGCAAAATTGCCAGGTAAATAGCATATTCATTCTGTGTACATTTAATCGGATATTAGAATAAACTTGAGTTGAACAACTCTTTTTATTATTTTAAGGCTAACTGAATGAAATTTTCATCATTATTAATTTATCTATCATTTATTTTTCTCCAGTGTGGTACAGATAATTAACTGTTTTAGATGTGAGTTCTGCAATATTTGCTGCGGACAGAAACATTAAACAGAGTTATAATGCGTTTAATAATAGTTTAAATGAAAGTCTTGTTATAATTTCTCGCAGAAGTTGTAAAAGATAACAATCCCCGTCATAGCTTTTGTATTTCACTTCTAAAGGTTTTCTTAATGCTAAAATATTTTAGTCTAACTTTCTATGTATGAAATGTGATACATTTAAAAAATAAATAAATAAAGTTCTAAAAATATAAAGCAGCTGCATCCTGTGAAAGTTTTGATTCGTGTAATTTCCGGTGGTTTTTAAATAAAAAGCTGTTTTCTTTAGCACTCACATAAGTGTATTATTTTTCTTTTACCACAATCAGTTAAGCATCCCTACGTCAATAATAGCTTAACAAGCACCGACCACAGTGCTGACGTAAAATATGCACAGTGGTAGACGGATCATGGATTAGAATCTTCTTCTTATCGGACTAACCGTGAAAGGATTTCGAGATTTTCCTCTCCATATAACGCAAATGCTGATTAGTTTCATCAAGAAGTTCCCCACGAAGGCTAGATTATCCCTGTGTTTGATACGGGAGCTCCCTTGTCTTCTGGGTTGGGTTCAATCTTGAATGGCTATGCAGTTGAACAATAATAGTAATAAAAAAACACTGCCTATTTTACTACCAATCATTCAGCCTTCATTCAAACTTAAAAAACAATAAAGCAGCTTGGAATTGTATTCTTAAAGGAAACGGTTGTAGAACAAGAATTTATAAAGTTAATAAACATTATCTAAATACTTTTAATTCCCACGGCCTCCCACTTGATGTATCAAAGATACGAAGGAAAAAAAAATATTGTTCAAATTATGAAATTCTCTTTTATTCACAACTCAAGAAGTATTTATTGAATCTCTTTGGTCCCATGTCTAAAAAATAAACTCACCAGTTTAATGAACAAAATTAAAAGTTAAAAAAGAATTCTAAAAAAAAAATTATCAAACAGCAGTGGTCGCCAGAACAACGCTCTGTTTGCAATTTCTCTTGATTATTGTAGTTGAAAAGTGAGGACGCCATGAAATCTAAACCAAGGCCCATTTTGCCAATAAATCGAAATTCTTCAATGACTTGAAAAGGAAACTAAAAAGATATTCCAGAACTATCTCTATTTTCAAAAGTAAACAAGGATTTTAAAATGTGGATTTTTAATCCAACATTTTTCTTTTTGAATTGACAAGGAAAATTCAATTAGCTCCATTAACAATTATACACTATCAAATTTTTATAGTGATGAATTCAGGTTTTATTTTCTTATTAACTATTCAAACAATCATGCAGGCTGGAATTGCGTAACTTTCGCAATCATCGTTTCTTTCTTCTGATTTTAAAAATGATTGGTTGATGTGGAGCCGGGATAGGCTGGTTGGTAGGGTATTGGGGCCATGTCCAAAAGTTCGTGGGTTCGATCCCAGGCCGGTCGAAGACTCCCCGTGTAGTAAATGGTGATTGAGGCACGTTAAATCTGTCGAGTCACAAAGTCCTCCATATTCCCATAACAAATCAATACCTCTAAGGTGTACTGGTTCAAGAGTTTCCTTGTCTTCTTTATTGGTTCAAAATTACAAGGCCACGGAGTTGAACATTAGTCGTAAACCCAAGCAATTGGGTGGGCTGTTCAACGACGGATATATATTGGGTGAATGTGGCCCACCCTATAAACGGGTATCTGCGGCAGTGTGATTTGGGTAATGTTGCTCGCCTCCGTAACTTAGGTTTACAGGTAATGTTACTGGGTTACGTTAAATGAGTGGTACTTCTGGCATCTTCCTAGGTAAAGAACGTAACAGTTCAGTGCCTGCCATTAGAAAAAAAATATATAAATTTTTAATAAGTAAAATTTATTACTATTCTGTAACACAATCTGTAATCCTTAGTTTAATTATTTCTTTTTAATTTGCACATGAAATTTCATTATTTATTAATTATTTCATTAATTGAAATTCCTAAAATTCTCATTTATTAATTTACGGGAATTTATTTTTCGTTGGCATTTCAATTTGTTCGAAAGTTATTACCATTTTTTCCCGTAATTTCTTTTTTGTTGCTTGAAATAATGCCTATTTATCCATTATTTTTCTCTCTCTCTCGAATTTTCGTTTCTCTCCATGTCTAAAGGTATAAAATAAATAAGTAAACGAATAAATAAAATAAAAAATTAATAAAACAAAATAAGAAGGCGAAACTTGATGTTTCGATGAGGTTGCTAATTTTATCGAAATTTTTAAAAATATAAGAGGCTCAAAAGTTATTGAAAATATTTCTAATTTTAACTGTTATATGATAGAAGGTAAAAGTTACCAAGTAATATTACATCATTATTATTATTGTGTAACAAATTCTGTATTTTCAAGTTGAATAATTTTCAAAATCTAGTTATCCGTACATTTCGTTTCGATTTATATGTTAACAACATGTGCTTAAAAGAGTAACGAGTACATACTATAAACAAATTTATCTTATTTAAATAAATTTTTAAGAAAAGAATAGTGAAACGATAGTGTTAGGAGCCTCCCAGAAATTGAAAAAATTGTAGTTTGATTTGAATTTTCTTAAAAACTACAGTTATGTTGATTTCGTTAAAGTGTAAGGTAAATTGCATTTAGTTTATATACTTTATCTAAAAATTAAGCTAAAATAAAACTTAATTCATAGTTTTTCTTTTCAAAAATAAAAGTGAAATCAATTACTTTTGAATAGAATTAATTTTAAGAGATTTTTTAGAGCTACTTAATTTTTTTGAATTTAACTTTGGTTGCGTTTGGATTTGAGATTAAAATACTATATTTTAGAAACATGATCTGAGTTCGAAAGTATATGGAAAAATATACTATTACAATTGATTAGTAAGCGCAGTCGTTGTAGAGTATTTCATTATAAAACAATACAGATGTAATTTTAAATTTTATAAAAGAAGAATAGTTGCAGTAAAAAAAAAAAAAATATTGTCAAGATAATTTATGCATTGCAGTTTCATATTAAAAATAGCATTGAGAATTTTTGTTATGTACAGATATTTTGGCTGGTAAATTACTCGTTTTACTTGCAAAGCCATTTTGTTTTCTTTACACGTTTTTAGTTAAAACATATTTTAGAACTACAAAGATTACTGTACACAACATTCATAAGAAGGCGGAAATCGTAAATTTTACGGGAAAAAAAGAAACATTTCCTCTGAAATATAATTTTACAGTCAAACCCCGATATAGTGAACCTTCAAGGTACCGAAATTTGGGTTCACTATAACCGGGAGTTAACTATATCCGTTCCACAAACAATTTTAACTAATGGTTCCTCCTTTTTATTAATACATTATTTAGATAAATGACCCATAAAATGAAATACAAAAATGACTGAAAAATAATACGCAGTAACAAAAAATGTGATAACTCGCTTTTATTTTTTTTTTATGACTCTTCGTCTTGAGCACAAAAAAAAAAAAAAATCAGATATCTTTTGCTGATGCAGAGAAAAATGTGTCCCTACATCTGCCTGGGTTGGCCTCTGTTTAGGGATGGAAAAGTGAGATAAAAGAAGCAAACAAGAAAAAATGGTTCTCGCTACATTCCACTCTATAAGAAGGTTTTAAAAATCAGTATTTTGAAGTAGATATTTCAAAATTATTAAAAAAAAATCAGCCGAAGACAGAAAAAGTTTATAACATCACTCTTCCTCACTTTTTTAATTCACTATATCCACAAAAAATAACATTATACGCTTGTATAGCAAGGCACGGGATCGAATATTTCGTTCACTGTAACCGGGAGTTCACTATAAACAATGTTCACTATAGCGGGGTTTGACTGTATTTATATTTGGCTTCATCTGGTAATTCTGAAGTGATGGCAATTCATATTGAACTGATTAATAGAGAGCGTGGGATGTGGTTTAAAAATGCAGGGTGGAATGGCGGATGGGGTTGATAGGGAAGAAGGTGTGGTTTTCTGACCTATTAGTAAATAAATTGAACTGAAGTATGGTAAATACCAGATGTTTTTCCCCTTTTGCAACCTTCCAGCTCTCAAGAATATTAAATTTCGAGAAGCGAGCTAACTGTTGGCCCATTCAGATAACTGTAGAGATTTTCACGTTGTTTCCTGTTTCAATTGTTTTACTGTTAAGAGTTAACAGTCAGGCGTTGAAAACTGTTTCTCAAAGGGTTCATAACACCAAAAAAGGGATTTCATATAAGAATAAGACTTTGATGAAATTATAGCTATGTCTGGGTTTAGTGTGGTTACCATTTGAGTAAAAATTGGACAGCAAAATTGAAGAAGAAGAATAACATTTGGAGCTGATTCAATCCTTCTGAAATGTATTTACTTCTTGTTATTTTTTTTCTTTAAACGTAGCAATATTTCAGACATTTTCAGTTAATATTTGCACTGTTATATTGATTCTGAAGTACGCAAAAGTGGTGCTTATATTACTTGTGTCCAATAGAAGCATTAAACTTAAAATATAATAATTAAAGTTATTATATAAGAAGTCATAAACAAAGTATCATTACTCATCAAGGTATGGAAAAAGTACGGGTAAAGAGGACACTTTTTACTAATTTGACGAAGAAAAAATTAATAGAATCTGTTGGGCCGGGATAGCCTGCTTGGTAGGGCACTGGGCTCATGTCCGATAGTTGGTAGTATCGAACCCCGCCGGCCGAAGACTCCCCGTGTAGTAAATGGTTACTGATGCACGTCTGTCGATTCGTAAAGTCCTCCATGTTCCCATTTCAAATCAATACCTCTGATGGTACTGATTTGAAGATTTTTTTTATATCCGTCGTTGAACAGAAGACCCAATTTTGGGTTTACGACTACTAATGTTCAACTCCGAAGCCTTGTCATTCTGAAACAATCCAGAAGACAAGGAAACTCCTGGATCAGTACCCCAAGAGGTATTGATTAATTATGGGAACATGGAGGACTTTGTGACTCGACAGATTTGACGTGCACCAGTCACCATTTACTACACGGGGAGTCTTCGGCCGGCTTGGGATCGAACCCACGAACTACTGGACATGGACCCAGTGCCCTACCAACCGTGCCATCCCGGCCCTGAATTGGAGATCGATCGTTCTCTGATTCAGGTCAAATTTAAGATCTATGGGAATGGGCCCGCCCCATAAATTGGTGTGACGTATGGGTGTGGCCGAAGTCGAACTCTTGGCCATGGATTGCACTACTGGAAAACAAGAGCAATCGCACCCCTCTGCCTTAACAGGCACACGCAACAATAACAACAATAGAATCTGTTACCCTTTCACTGTTTTTTTAAACAATAATTTGAACGTATGGCTGCATTCTGGTATATCGGAAAAAACAAAATTGTTAAGTTTCTACATAATATTAAAAAAAAAAGATGTTTGTATCGGCACTATCCCATCAACTCCGTAGACAAACTGAAACGACATATTAAGCGCTTATTACAACTCAGAAATGCATATCTAAAGCCAAAATGGAATCACTTTTAACTTAAGCTTGATTGGAGAATAAGAATCAACAAATTTTAACTGATTTGTTACAGATAATTTCACTATACTAAAAAAAAAGATACAGTAGATTTAGGAAATATTATTCAAGTTGATTTATTTAAAAGAACAGAATCAATTTTAATAACCGTAGTTTTAACTTGATGATAGAACATTCCGAAATGGAAAGTGAGTTGCTTAGCGATTTTCTTAATCACCGGAGCAATGAAAACAACTTGCTCAAAAGAAGACGGTTCGCGGATTTTCTGTTTTAGTTAAATGTGTGACGAAAATTCTTCTTCAATTCTTTAATATTGAATTTTATTCTTTTAACAAGCTTGATTTAACAAACATATTTAAATTTTCTTAATACCCTTAAAGAGTGAATTAATAGAAAGCTTGCGTGCTAAATTTGTAATTTAAAATTTAAACCACTCATTGTAAAGGTATATTATTCTACGAAATAATTCTAATTTAGAAAATAAATAACATTGAAGGTATTGCATTTGCAACGAATTAATATTTCCTCCATTGGATAATGGATGATGTTGGTGTGAGTAGCACATCCATACCAGTCCCACTATCATGTGTCACTGAGACGTGTTCATGCTTAATGCATTCTAATTGAAGGAGCACAAAAAAGTTGATTTTAAAATAGGTACCGACACCTGCACCAGTTGCCATTTTCTACACCAGCAGGCGAGTATCGACCTCTTGGCCATGGGCCTAACGCCATACCAATCAGACTATCCCGGACATGCAAACATGTATCTAAAGTACCGAATGTTAGTAGATGGAAGTAGTTTTATTCATAATCACCGAAAATTTTGAAACAATCTTCTTATTATCTTTTTACCGTGTTATCATCTTATGTTAAATTCTGCTATGCACTTGGTGTTTAAACATCATTGCCAGCTATGATACATTCGGATTGTATAGTAAAAAATTAGCATTAACAATAGTGCACGATAATAGATTTTTATTCATTTTTCATAATGTAATACTTGTTGGTTCTTTATTTCCCTTGGTGAAAAATTGAACAACAATTAGAAAAATGACTAAAAGTTCCAAATTCTTCCTTGATGTTAATAACGGTTTTAGTCAGAATATTTTGATTGTTTATAAAAATTGCTCTGATAATTGGAATTTTATTTAATTATATCGTTTATTTAGAATTGCAAAGACGCTACATAAATCCATCTTGATTGGTGAGACAAGTTCGTGAAATGGAAGTTATTCAAAAAAGCTCTTGACAGAAGTTCTCACCCTGAAACATTTCAATCTTACACTTAATGTGATTTTTCTTCTTCTTCATAACAGGTTATATGGCTAGCTTTATATCAAATAAACGTCTACAGTTGTATCATATCACGTTTCTCTACAGAGGATGGCATGCATGGATAGGAAAAAATCGAGAAGATTCTTATAAATTTCATGATAATTGTCGCATAATGTGCTAAATGTTTTGCCTATAGGAAATGTTAGGGATTTTATAGTCATCAGAATAGAGAAACTGCAATATTTTATTTATAATTGCAATATTTTTATTTTTAATTTTGATAATTTTATTTGCAATATTTTATTTATTTTTTACTTGAAATGTTATGTATTATGTTTACTCGTAGCTTTGAATAGTAGTAGGCATTAAATTCATCAAAGGTAGTAAAAAGATTTTTTTTTCAATTTATTTAAAAAGAGAGTTCTGAATAAAAATATAAAAATGAAACAAAAAAAGTTTTAAACTGATTTCTGTAAATGAAGTTCGCTTTATTATTTATTAGTAATACTTATTTCAATACTCAAGCAAGCAGTAATCTGCGCAAAAATTCTATTTCAATAGGGATTTTTTTTTTGGAATTTACTCAATTTTAGAGAATTTTCTAAAATGTACAAAAAACAGGACATTTTTTTATTAAACCAGATCAGTAAAAACTAGAGAAATCCAGTAGTCTACTGGAAAATCCAGTGGAATTGGCAGCTTTGATAATGGTATACCCACTTGAAAGCTTGAAATCCGTTTTTGACAGCTAAAGATGTAGTGGGACATAGAATAAATCTACAGACTAAACTTTGTTAACCACAGTTAACTACTTACTCAACTAAAATTTTTATAATTCAAAATATATTTTATAAATTGGCCAGTTATTGGCTTCAGGTGGCGTAGAGAAGAGCTCTCTACCTATGGCAATGCTTCGCATGCTTTTTAACATTTCCATTGTTGGCGTGTGGGGAGTCATAGGAGAAGGAAGTACGTTAGTTTCTGTCATGGATCCTACTCCATGGTTTCTGTCTGGATTTTCAAATAGACTAAATTTTTTAAGTTAGGAAACTATATGGGACTGAAAACCACATTGAGCATAGTTCTAAACGAAAGTGCCATGAAAATTCTTTTGAATAATTAAATACAAAAAATATTAGGAAAAGACACTCCTATACAAATGAAAAGAGGAGGAGAGGGAGGGGAGATGTACCAAAGGCCGGTCTTCTCCCCAAATGGCATATTCGAGCGTTGAGATTGCCCGTAAAAAAATCGAGCAAATTTTTAACCTTGCATTTGAACAGCCCCATAGATGAAGTGTGTTCATTTTTGCTAATGAAATACATTTAAATTAAAAATATTAGTTTGAAACTAAGAAAAAGTTTTTTTTCTTTTCCAACAGAAAGAATTATTGATAGCTTGTTTAATTTTTAATTTATTAGATTGCAGTTAAAAGATGTTTGTGGATTTTCCTTAACAACCACCCTTAATTCATTTTTTTTTCTTTAAAGATGTACAACCCTTATCAAATATGCGAGCAAATGAATATTTAACCCAAGAAAATATATAAAACGCTATTCAGATTCGACCCATTACAGCGGAGATAGGTAGATTGAATGATTGAAGGTCTAGTTGAAGGTTGAAACCTGATGGTGTTTCCAATAATCCTCTTTAACTCTCTCCCCTGTTTCCTCCTCTAACCGACCCTGATTCGTCCTTCCTCAATTTTCGAATTTTCCTGCATTTTCGTCGTTCCTGAATTTTCGAAGAGCATATTTTTTTTAAAAATTTCTTTACAGGTTGGTTTTAGGAAACACTATGTATACTGGTATAAATTAATAATAATAAAAAAGTGTCAAAGAAAAATTAAAATTGCTTTTGTATTAGGTTTCAGCAATAAATTTATCCGGATTATTATTATAATTTTTTTTTTTGAGAAACACAAGAAATGTTTCAGTGAAAAAAAAGTTAAGAAAAATTCTTTCTCTTTCGCTGTTTGATTAAAACTATTTTTTCTTCTTTTTATTTTACAGCTATTTAAAAAAAATAAATGATCAAATATATAAAAAAACAAATACAAAAATAACCAAATTTGCTTGAGTCTGTGAAGTGGAAAAGTACAAAAATAAATAAACAAACAAATAAATAAAGTAAAATGAATAAAAATGAATAAAATTGTTTGCTACTGCGGCCTTCAACTGCTTTACCTAAGCACAAACAGGGTCCCGCTGTCTATGGCAGTATTTTTGCAAATCTTTCAGAGTCATGTTACAATTGCCCAATTAATAAAACAAAAATGAACTACCCTTGTTTGGTCTTACGATCGGATTACCCAGGCTCGAGAATGGCAATTTATACTACTTTAGTTGTACTTAGATCAACGATTTTGATATGATCGATTTTGATATGAACCCTAAAATGATCGAGCATTTTTTAGGAGAACCTCAAATATATAAACAAAATTTATTTGCAGCATATTTTCAATTAAAATTATGATTACAATGCGTTTTATCAATTAAAATTATTGATTTTATGTCAAAATTTTCAAGTCGGGAGTAGTATCTAGTTTAGTTTTGAATTTGTTTTTGTTGCATACATTAGCTAAAAATAAATAATTACGTTTTTGAAAAAAACAACCTCTCATTAACATTAAGAATCTGAGAAACATAACTCGTTATTCTTAAATTTGGTCATTTTATTTTGAATTGAAAAGTTCCATGAGATATATTGATGCAATTTTTTTTTTATAAATTCTGCCATTTGTTTTTTGATGTCATGTTACTTAAATAATTTCATGAAAATAACCAAACTTTCAAAGAAATTAGGGTGTATTGTTTAGGTATAAATATAATTTCAAGCTTCAAAAATTATTACGTTTCAAAAAAATTTAACTTCTGTGAACCCCTGTGACGCTTCCACGGAACATTATTTAGGAACCGCTGAGTAGACGATAAATTGCATATTATGCATCGAGTGCATATTTATTACTAATTTTCGAAGGCTCTGTCGTCATATAAAATGATTTCCCCCGCATAGAATGCTATTTTTATAACTATAACTGCTGTGAGTTTGCAACTGTCACTCATAACTGTTAGGTCAAGTTTAACTTATCTAAAGCCAGCGCTGTCTATGCTTAATTTGAAAATGGCGCAAAACGTCAATTTGATGGAAAATCACAGTTCTGTGAAAATGAAAAGCGTTTGTGGTCTAATTTTTTAATATATACAAATTTACTCCAATGCTGCATGTCCTGGGCTCATAAAATTTTGCGAAAACTGAAAATATGGCAGTGATTTTGATTACTTTAATCCAGGTGTAAAAATGTCGCCAAATGGGCAATTTAAAAAAAAGTTTATTAACTTTTAAAATATTTTAATTTATTTGTCCGTTCTACCGCTCGTTCTAAATTATTCACGGTAGGATTATAATAGCTTAAAACCATCGCATTGCTTTAAGTGTAAGGCACTTACTTAAACTGTGGCTTCTTCTACTTTCATTGGCGACACAACTTAGAAAAACGATGTTAAGAACAATTTAAAACCAAAGGAATGTCCAGTCAGGGTGTCAGGCTCAAGATAAACAAACATCTAACCTTTGGAATACAAATTGGAGAAAAGCTTAATCCTATTGATAGGAAATTCTGTGCTAAGAATCACTCAGTTTCAATTTATAATAAAGGCTTTCAATTGAAACTAATCAGAAGGCCGTGAATGGCTCTGTCATCGAATCACAGAATGTTTGTCTTTTCTCGATTTTTTTTCAGAAGTTTAAAAAAGTTTTTATGCGTCGTTTTCTGCAAGGATTTTCTGTCTACGACTAAAGCACGGAATCCAATATTTAATTATTTTTACTAGATTTAAATATAGTTACTAGATTTATTCATTGCATGAAACAATACGAAATAATTTTATAATTGAGGTTGCCATTAATTAATTAATTCGTTTTGGTAAAAAGAACCACCTTTTACCATTAATTGTAAAAATTCTTCACAATCAATAATACATTATTATTATTATTTGGAAATCCAATATAATATAGAGCAGGGGTTTCCAACTTACATGAGGCCGGTAGCCGCAATTAAAAACACCAGTCAAATACCGGGCCGCAACTTCATCAAAAAAAAAGAAAAAAAAACGACTTATTAGGAATTATAATAAGAAAAAAATTTCTCGAGCATCTGAAATTAATTTTTTTTTCTTTTCCACTCATGCCATATTTGATTCAAAGAATTTAAATGAAACATGATATTCATTGCTTCCTTGATGCGTTTTAAAATTTACAAATGTAAATAATTTCGCCCAAAATGAGTGGTTTCAAAAATTTAAATTGGAGAGTTTCTGATACGCACATGCTAAATTATATTCACAAAATCGAAAGAAAAAAGAGCAACATACAAGATTTTTTTTAATATTTGAATAAATATTTTCTTGGATGCAAAACCAGAGAAAAAAATTATTTTGTACCGTTGCTATGTTAAATTTCACAGAAAGGAACAAATTAGGTTTTTTTTTTTAACGAAAGAAAAGTATTTTAAAGCGATATAGATTTTTTACGAAAATTGTCCGCAAAAAAATGACAGCTAATATATTTTAGTTAGCGGGCCTCCATTTGGTAACCACTGAGTTAGATTGCTGTAGGTTTTATTTTTCTTCTTCTGGATGTCGCATTTTTATTTCGAAAAAAAAATTTCTTCAAATATTAACTATATTCAATCATTGAATTATTTAAAAAATAAAAGAAAAAAATATTTTTTGTTAAAAAAATTTATGAAAATATTATGTACCCAGTAAGGATTTCTTAAAAAAAGATTACAAATCAATTTCATGGCTTTTAATATGCAAGATGTTTCGTTTTTGATGTTTTTAGAATCCTTGAAAAAAAAATTATTACAAAAATAAATACACATTGGAAGTTCCTAACTAATATTTAACCGATAAAATAAACAAACGCTATCTAATTACAGTATAAAGAGGGAACAGCAAAACACGTTTAATTTGAAGTTGAATGTGTTTCTGAAAATTTTATTTCAACTCCAGTTTGTTTCCATCCTCAGCGAGAACTGTTTTGTTTATTACTCTTTTTTTTTCTTTACCGCAATCAGATTTCGTTTTTTTTTCTCGGTTAAATATAGATTTGCAACCTCCAATCTGTACACTTTTTCGTTTTCATTTTAGATGAGGATTTCAAATAAACATATTAAGGGTAGTCTTCACGGAACACTCTGTGTATGCAAAGATTTCCCTGGATTAAATATCTGTTTTCCAACACCCAATGTGTATGCTTTTTGATGAAGATTGATTGTTTTTATTTTTGATGAAAATTGATTGATTGTTTTCATTTTTGATGAAAATTGATTGATGGTTTTCATTTGTATTTTGATGCAAATATTTTGTAACCAAAATGAACTCTTCTCAAAATTTTTCATGTTCAACTCTCTCCGAAAGACAAAATTTAATTCTCAACTTTAGGCAGAAAGAACGCCATTCCGCAGGAAGTTCTGAATATTTTCTTTTTCTTTCTTTTTTCAATAACCATGGTTAAAATCGGATAAAACTTGCCAACTCTGCCCAATTATGATATTTTTTGCTTGATAAGTGCTTGAAAGGTGCTTATTTTTTGTTGAAAAATTCGGATCTGTTTGAGTCGCTTAACATTTTTAATTATATAGTATTTCACTTTTGTTAATTTTTTAATTCCCTTTCTGTTGAGACTACAAATTTTCAAACGTTGAGATATTTCAGGTCAAATCAGATCACTTGAAAACTAGCCTCGGAACCAAATGAAAGGTCTTTTTCTTAGCTTTACAATGCTGTTTCAATTTTTTCCCGATATAGTTAGGGAAGAAAAGTTACACTATATGTATGCTAGTCAGTCGCTTTCGTTTTTCATGAAAAATTTAATTTTTTAAATGTCTATAATTTCGACAATTTTAAAATTAGAAATCCAAAGACTGGTGGAATTACTTAATTTTGTCATGTGTGTTCATTCCATCAAATTTAACTTTAATTGGAGAGAGGTCCAAAAGTGATTGATCTGATGTGGAATGACTCATATACTAGTGAATTATAGTGGAATAGTTGTAATGGTAGCCACGCTACAGTACTCTTCCACCAGAATTTTGGGCTAGAATTCGATGAACGGATACCACCAGTTGATTTATTGCTGTTTTGTAAGTAAACCGGAGAGCTGTATTAAGATCATCGGACTTCGAATGCTGATTGTGAGAGCTCTATTAAGTTCACGAGAATCATGGTCGCTCTTTTGCTGCCATTAGCAGTCGAGTGTATATAGGCTGACGTTGATGGTGATCGAGACTGAGTAGAAACTGCGTGATGTGGATAATGTTGCAGTCACAAACAGCAAGTCAACTGTTCAATTTGGACCATCTATAGGGGCAGACGTGGTCAATCACGTCCGAAGGTCACCAATAGTCGAGGGGGGACGACGACGTAGATTATTCCCTCTTTATTAGCGTTTCAAACAGTCTTTTGAACTGAATCCATTAAATGTTTTCCATTAAATGTTAAGTGATGTTTTCTCAATTAATCTTTTAATGAAGTAGTTCATTTAATTAGATAAAAGAGTTAGTTAAGATGGAAAAAATGCTGATTTGTTGCAATAGCATAATTGATTTTTAGTTGAAGGATAGTTATGTTCAGAAAAGAAAGGTCTGGTTAATAGTTTTGGTTTCGAAACATCGTTTCGACTTTTTACAGAATTACGAATTCAGAATAAATTATCATTGAATTCAATAATATTTTATTAAAAGATATTGGTAGCACTGTTCTTAATACCTTTTATCATAAATTGAAATATGTATTGCATTTGTTTAACATTTGAGAGGTATTTTTAATAGAAGAATTACAATGCTATACTTTAGAACCGTGTCTAATACTGTACCAAGTAGTCTCAACGTACTGAAAATAAGACTCGCATTGATTGAAGTATTTTCTTAATGTATATGTGAGAGCCGCGATAGCTCAGAGGATAGAGCGTTCACCTTCCAATGAGGTGTACCAGGGTTCGATCCCGGCGATGGCTGGTCGATACGAATTCCGCATCCGGCTTGCACCGACCTCAGTGCTGACGTGAAATATCCTCAGTGGTAAATGGATAGATGGGTTAGAGTCACATTGCCGTCAGGCTAACCGTGGGAGGTTCCTATGGTCTTCCACTCAATGTAACGTAAATGTGGGTAAGTTCCATCAAAAAAACCTCCGCGAAGGAAAATTTTTCCCAGTACTTGATCCAGGAGTTGCCTTGTCTTCTGGATTTGTTCAAAATGACAAGGCTATGGAGTTGAACATTAGTAGTCGTAAACCCAAAATTGAGTCGGCAGTTCAACGACGGATGCAAAATAAAATAAAAAGTATGTGCGAGAGCCGTATTGGTCCAGGAAATAGAACGTTCGCCTTTTTATGAGGTGAACCAGGTTCGAATCACAGCAATGGCTCTTGCACCGACCACACTGCTGACGTAATATATCCTCAGTGTTAGACGAATCACGGGTTAAAGTCCAATCCAGGCTAACCGTGGGAGGTTTCTCTCTCCATGCAACGCAAATGTGGGTTAGTTCCATCAAAAAGTCCTCCACGAAGGAAAATTTCTCCCAATACTTGATTCTGGAATTCCCTTATCTTCTGATTGCGTTCAAAATTGCAAGGCTACAGAGTTGAACATAAGTAGTCGTAATTCCAAAATTGGGTCGGCGGATCAGCGACGGTAAAATTAAAACAAAAATAATATAAGATAAAAGTAATATAATTAAAAAAAAATAAAAACTTTAAAGGTCAATGTTCCTTCATTAAAAGATTTTAACAGCTTGTACAGATTATGTTCTTTATTTATGGAATTCTCTGAATTGATTAATGTATTTATTAAATATTCAAAAAGTTTTCTATATTTTGCCATTGTAAGAAACTGCTGTAATATTTACTGCAATTTTTTAAAGTATTTTTTACAGTATCGGTATTGTAACGACAAATGAAAGTACTTTTTTCTGTAAAATCGATTTGCAGAACATTCAATATGATTACCTCATGTCTTTTTTCTTTTACATACAAGTAAATAAATTTCTTGTCATTTGCTTTAAATGTTTTCGGGGCTTTTCGCTCGAATGCGCATTAAGTAATAATAACAATTAAGGGACCACAATTTCTGCAGCTTTGCATATTACGACATGAGATGGGAAAGAAATCCTGCATGACCTATATTTAATGTATAGTATTGTCTATTTCGACTATAGGCTTTCCTATCCATTGCTTTATAATTATTATAAATAGTTGGTTTTATGGGGATCATTTAATGGACATTTTAGTAATTTTTTATAATTTTTTGGCTCAAATGACAACTTTGATACTAATACCAAATTAAAGGATAGGTGTCAAAATTTCGAAAAATATATACANAGTTAGACGGACTTGAAATTTGAACCTTATCGATCTTAGCGACACCCGTTAGCACAGGTGTCGCTAAGATCGATGATGGTGTAAAATACGATATGAGGTGGGAAAGAAATTCTGCATGACCTTTATTTAATGTATAGTATTGTCTATTTTGACTATAATTTTTCCTATCCATTGTTTTATAATTATTATAAATAACTGGTTTTATGGGGATCATTTGGTGAACGCTTCAGTAATTTTTAATAATTTTTTGGTTCAAATGACGACTTTGATACTAAAACCAAATTGAAGTATAGGCAGTGGGCCCCTAAAGGTATATTGCGAAGATGAGAGGAGAGAGCTTTTGGAGCGACACTGTGGTAGGCTTCGCGTGTAACCGTGGACTGGAAGGTAGGCCCCCAGACAAGCTAGTTCGCTGGAGGAGGGAGGGGTCCTGGGTTCAAATCCCATGGATGGTCAAAATTTCAAAAAATTTTCTTTTCTTTTTTTGTTTATTTTAAATTACATTATTTTTTTCTAAATGCTGGAGTTTCCTGCATGTAGGAAGATTTTTTTGGGGGGGAAAGTGGGAAAAGACTGGAGAAATCCAGGAAAATCAGTTTATTTGCTCTTTTTCGACTTCTATTGTAATATTTTGGATATTCTAACATGCATGGGGTGTTTTCTGTGTGTGAAGTCCAGCAAAGAAAGCGTAATGGAATAATAAAAAAAAAGAAGAAAAAAATAAAATGGCTCGAGAAAGGTTCAAATTTCTAGACCCCCTAGCTCCCTTTAATATCAAGGTATAATTTTCAAACTCGGACTCTTAATAGGGGTCCTTGGTCCAAACAAGGCTGCTGAGGATAATTTTTAAAGGCCAATTAGGGGGGTCACAGTGGGCCATTAAAGGCATATTGCGAAGATGAGAGGAGAGACCTTTTGAAGCGAAACTGTGGTAGGCTTCACGTATCACCGTGGACTGGAAGGTAGGCCACCTAAGAAGCAAGTTCGCTGGAGGAGGGAGGGGTCCTGGGTTCGAATCGTAGGGACGGTCAAATTTTCAAAAAATTTCCTTTCTTTTTTATTTTGAATTATATTATTTTTTTTATGTGTTTTTCGATATTCTGGAGATTCCTGCGTGTAGGAAGAAAAAAAAATTTTCTAGGGACAATGGGAAAAAACTGGAAAAATCTAGGAAAATCAGTTTATTTGCTTTTTTTTGAATTCTATTGTAACATTTTGGATATTCTAGCATGCATGGGGTGCTTTCTGTTTGTGAATTCCAGCAAAGAAAGCGTAATGGAATAATAAAAGAAAAGAATAAAAAAATAAAATGGTTCGAGAAAGGTTCAAATTTCAAGACCCTCTAGCTCCCTTTAATATCAAGGTATAATTTTCAAACTTGGACCCTTAATAGGGGTCTATCGTCCAAACAAGGCTGCTGAAGATAAATTTTATAGGCCAATTAGGCGGGTCACAGTGGGCCCCTAAAGGTACATTGCGCAGATGAGAGGAGAGAGCTTTTGAAGTGAAACTGCGGTAGGCTTCACGTATCACCGTGGACTGGAAGGTAGGCCACCAGACAAGCAAGTTCATTGCAGCCGGGAGAGGTCCAGGGTTCGAATCCCAGTTACGGTCAAACTTTCAAAAAATTTTCTTTTCTTTTTTTTTGTTTATTTTAAATTATATTATTTTTTTATGTGTTTTTCGATATTCTGGAGGTTCCTGCGTGTAGGAAAAAAATTTTTTTTATAGGGAAATAGGAAAAACTGGAAAAATCCAGGAAAATCAGTTTATTTGCTCTTTTTCGAATTCTATTGTAACATTTTGGATATTCTAGCATGCATGGGGTGCTTTCTGTTTGTGAATTCCAGCAAAGAAAGCGTAATGGAATAATAAAAAAAAGGAATAAAAAAATTAAATGGCTCGAGAAAGGTTCAAATTTCAAGACCCCTAGCTCCCTTTAATATCAAGGTATAATTTTCAAACTCGGAACCTAAGTAGGGGTCTATTGTCCAAACAAGGCTGCTGACGATAATTTTTATAGGCCGATTAAGGGGTCACAGTGTGGGCCCCTTAAGGTATATTACGAAGATGAGAGGAGAGAGCTTTTGAAGTGAAACTCTGGGAGGCTTCAGGTATCACCGTGGAGTGGAAGGTAGGCCGCCAGACAAGCAATTTCGCTGCAGGAGGGAGGGGTCTCGGGCTCGAATATCAGAGATGGTAAAACTTTCAAAAAATTTTCTTTTTTTTTAAAAATTTTATTATTTTTTTTATGTGTTTTTCGATATTCTGGAGGTTCCTGCATGTAGGAAAAAAAAATTTTATTGGGAAAATGGGAGAAAAATTGAAAAATACAGGAAAATCATTTTATTTGCTCTTTTTCGACTTCTATTGTAACATTTTGGATATTCTAGCATGCATTGGGTGTTTTCTGTGTGAAGTCCATCAAAGAAAGCGTAATGGAATAATAAAAAAAAAGAGTAAAAAAATAAAATGGCTCGAGAAAGGTTCTTATTTCAAGACCTTCTAGCTCCCTTTAATATCAAGGTATAATTTTCAAACTTGGACCCTAAGTAGGGGTCTATGGTCCAAATAAGGCTGCTGAAGATAATTTTTATAGACTGATTGGGGGGGTCACAGTGGGCCCCTAAATGTATATTACGAAGATGAGAGGAGAGAGCTTTTGAAGCGAAACTGTGGTAGGCTTCACGTATCACCGTGAACTGGAAGGTAGGCCGCCAGGCAAGCAAGTTCGCTGCAGGAGGGAGGGGTCCATGGTTCAAAACCCAGGGACGGTCAAATTTTCAAAAAAATTTCTCTTTTTTTTAATTATATTATTTTTTTATGTGTTTTTCGATATTCTGGAGGTTCCTGCATGTAGGAAAGAAAATTTAATTGGGAAAATAGGAAAAAACAGGAAAAATCCAGGAAAATCAGTTTATTTGCTCTTTTTCGACTTCTATTGCAACATTTTGGATATTCTAGCATGCATGGGGTGTTTTCTGTGTGTGAAGTCCAGC